>NC_064628.1:171410597-171716222 GCF_023864275.1 Schistocerca cancellata | reverse complement strand
TGTTAACATCGGTCGAGACATTAATCATCCAACAATCAATTGGATAAATTACAGTTTTATTAGAGGGAGACATGACAAGACTTCCAGTGAAACTTACTGAGCGCCTTCTCTAAAACTATCTAGAACAGATTATACGTAACCCCGCCCATCATAGAAATACTTAAGAAAAAATGGCAACGAACGGACCTCCCATTTTTGAGAATGTTCACATCGAAACTGCTATCAGTGACGCAGAGCTGGTTGTGCCAAGAGTGATTACCAAAATACAAAGAGCAACTAAAACAAGTAGAAAGACGTGTATGTTCAGTAACTAGAGCAAAAGGAAAACAATAGCGTCATAACTAAATGAGGAAACTGAAACTCTTAGTACATGAGAGAAGCATGTAGAGGAGCTATGTCTCAAGCGCTGGAAATGTACCCAGCAGAAGAGTTCATGATAAGGCAGATCTTCCATGGTATACGGTCACTATAAAGAAACTTCTGAAAAATAAAAACAGTAACAGCTGCGTAATAGGTGCAAAACAGAGCATAGGGTTATAGATAGGTAGATACAGAATGCACACTACCAAAAAAGCAATGCGTAAAACATTCAGTGACTACTGTAGCAGAAATCTGTCCAATGATTTTTCACAGAACCCAAAGAAATTCTGGTCGTATGTAGAGGCTGCTAGTGGCACCAAAGGTAGTGTCGAGACACTCATGGACGAGACAGAAACTAAGACTGAGGGCAGCCGAGTAAAAGATGAAAAGCTTAACTCAAGACACACAGAAATTGATGACATCAGCTGCCAGAGGGCATTGATTTAAATCAACGGGTAAACTTGAAAATTTGTGCCTGATTGGGATCTGGACCAGGTGGTTTGCTCATGAGGCAGACGCGCTGGCCACTGCTCCATCCAGACAGAGTCATTGCAACTGCATGAACTCCCTAGCTCGCCTGCCATCTGATCCAAATTCTCGACTTATCCACACGCAACCGACGTTGTGCCCTCGCCCATTTATCCTCATTATTTGCGGCATTTCGCCGACTCCCGTAAGAGTTCGAGCGTAGTGTGCATCTGCACTGTAACTATTAGTTGGTCGCCCTCGCCTTAATCATATGTGTCCGAAAGAACAGAAACGACATGTACAACTAAGGCGAGGACAACCAGTTGATCAGAGAGGATGCACACCATACTCGAACTCTTTTTACGGGAATCGGCTAAACGGTGCGAGTAATGATGAGAATGGGCAAGAGGCACTACATCAGTAGTGTATGGATAAGATGAGAATTTGAGTCTTACAGGAGGTATACTAGAGTAGTCTGTGGAGTTGCAAAGATCACTGTGTCCGGATGGCGCAATGGTCAGTGCATATGCCCTGTGAGCAAGAGACCTGGGTTCGAATTCTGATATGGCACAGATTTTCAACTTTCCCCCTTGACTTAAATCAATAACCACTGGCAGCTAATGTCATTAATTTCTTTGTGTCTTAATAGATATTACTGTCATTGGCGTTGAGAAACAGCAGAAATCATTAAAACTGAAAGAAGGTCCAGGATTCTATGGAAAGCCTATCTGGTTCTATATTGAAATTGCGGCTGAGTTAGCCCCTCAAACAAATAACCGTGCCCAGTGGTTGGAAGCAATCGTATGTTACAACCGTTTACAAAAAGAGTGGTAGAAGTAACCCACGAACTAGCTTCCAATATCCTTGACGTGGCTTCGTTGTAGAATGTTCGAACATATTCGGAGCTCAAACATAATGAGGTGTCTCGAACACAGTGATCTCCTCCATGCCACCCAAAATGGATTCCAGTAACATCGATCATGTGAAATCCAACTCGCACCTCTCTCATACGACATACTGAACGTTTTGGATCAAGGCAGACGGTTAGATGCAGTGTTGCTTGATTTCCTTAAACTATTTGTCTCTGTAGCACATCTACGCTCATTATTAGAAGTATGATCATAGCGGTCATCAAGCAAAATTTGTGACTGGAGCCAGGATTTATTGATAGGGAGGACGCACCTTCTTATCTTGAATGAAAAGTCATCGTCTGATATACTTCGGGTGTGACGCATGGAAGTGCGTTGGGTGCCTTGCCGTTCACGTTGCATATTAATGACCTTGCGAATAATATTAATAATTGTTTTGCAGACAATGGAGTTATCTATAAGGAAGTAGTCTGAAAGAAGCTGCGTAAATATTCAGTCAGAACTTGTTAAGATTTCAAAATGGTATAGAGATTTTCAGCTAGCTTTCAATGCTCACGAATGTAAGATTTTGCACTTCCCAAAACTAAGAAACTTAAAATCCTATGAACCTTGTAGGGATATGAAATGGAATGATTATATTGACTTGGGAAATGCAGTCTACAAAGGAGATTTGCTTACAAATCATTCGTGCGAACCATCCTAGAGTATTACTTAAGTGTGTTTGACCCATGCCTTATAGGACTAAGAAGAGATGTTGGACGTATACACAAAAGGCCAGGAACAATGGCGACAGGTTTATTTGTTTTGTATGGGACAGTCACAGAGATGCTGAAGAAACTGAATTGGCAGACTCTTTAAGATAGACGTAAACAATCCCGCGAAAGCCTAGTTACAAAGTTTCTAGATTCAGTTTTAAATGCTGACTCTAGGAAATACTACCACGCCTTACGTATCACTTCCTCAGAGAACGTGAGGACAAGATTAGATTAATTATAGCATGCACGGGGGCATTTAAACAAACATTCTTCCTGCGTTCCATGCGGAATGGAACGGGAAAAACTGTAACTGGTATGGTGGAACGTACCCTTAACCACGCACTTCACAATGTTTTGCAGAGTTTAGATGTAGATCAGAATGGAGGGGCATCTAATCAGCACACCACTTCCCCGGTGGCTGTCAGGGTTCTTGAACTTGGAACCGATACTGATCGGTCGAACCTTTCCACAACAAAAATATCTCTGACACTACCAGGAATTGAACCAACGTCCGCAGCATTCAGGCAGTTGTGCAGACCACTCAGCTACGAAGGCAGACGCAGGAAAAATAAAACCATAAGAGAAAACAAGAACATTGATTGGGTGAGAGGAATGATAAGGGAAGCCTTTTGACGAAACTCAATGTAATCATTGGTAATACATGGTTTACGAATCATGGAATTGGGTCTTGTACGTGGGAGGGAACTGGAAATACTCGATGGTTCAGATTAGGTAATGGCTAGGAAGAGAATTCGAGCAATATTTCAAACTACGAAAAAGTTACAGGAATAGATGATTAACCATAATTTTCTATTTAATGAAAACGTATTTTTATGTACATCATTAGCTGCTGTATAAACTTTATTGACACTTATGGTACTGGTTTAGGCAGTGCAGCTGATGGCGTAAATAAATATATCTCATTGCACACTTCGAAGCTATGAAGTACTACATTGCAAAGTAGTTTGATAATCTATTGAACAATGGGAAATCCAGATTGATAATCTATTGGTTAAGTAATACAGATTAAAACCGAAGAAATTGCAAAAAGGTAGGTAATTAAGGAGTTCCGACCTGGGTAAACCGAAAGAACCAGAGACTGTTGTGAGTTTCATTGACAACTTTAGGCAACCGTTGACCGAAACAGAAGTCGGTTGGGTAGTTTTGAAGGAAGAAATGTGAAGACAGGCAGAGGATCAACCATGAAAATAGTTAAGGCTCAGTATAAATCTTTGAATAAACATGAGATAGTAAATTTAACTGACAAAAGAAGACAATATAAAACACAGCAAATTAAGCAGGAAGGAGGAAATACGAAGTTCTAAAAAATGAGGTTCATAAGGATCTTCGTGCCTGTGGTGCGCGACCTTGGCTATGAAACAGATCGCAACTTCTGTCTTTGCAACAACTTTCGTTGTTGTTGTGGTCTTCAGTCCTGAGACTGGTTTGATGCAGCTCTCCATGCTACTCTATCCTGTGCAAGCTTCTTCATCTCCCAGTACCTACTGCAACCTACATCCTTCTGAATCTGCTTAGTGTATTCATCTCTTGGTCTCCCTCTACGATTTTTACCCTCCACGCTGCCCTCCAATGCTAAATTTGTGATCCCTCGATGCCTCAGAACATGTCCTACCAACCGATCCCTTCTTCTGGTCAAGTTGTGCCACAAACTTCTCTTCTCCTCAATCCTATTCAATACCTCCTCATTAGTTACGTGATCTACCCACCTTATCTTCAGCATTCTTCTGTAGCACCGCATTTCGAAAGCTTCTATTCTCTTCTTGTCCAAACTAGTTATCGTCCATGTCTCACTTCCATACATGGCTACACTCCATACAACTTTTAGCAGACGTAAAAGCTGTACCCTATCACTCAGTGAGAGTATTTGTATTGTTGTTATTGGGCAATTAACGATATTATTATCACTGTTTTCTGATTTAATGTAAGTGTGCTCTAACTGGATTGCTGTAAGACAATAAAGGCGATCGACTAATGATTCCAAAGTAATTGGCGATATAGGGACTGGATCGTATATTTCAACACTATTACAAAATCACTGCCTTGAACTTAACATAGCCTACCTTCAGCGTCGTTTTGACACCGCTGTTATATTCGATAGTCCTACAGCTCCTCTTTGCAGGCACAGGAGAAAAGATGTTTGGACTCACTTTATTAAACCTCTCTGAAATAAACATTATGACTAGGTTCATAAGGTGCCAAGCTATGAAAGAGGCAATAAAAGTGTGTTAATTCTAAAATCTGCTGTGAATTAATTCTGTTACTCAAAACTTCAAGATGGTTGCAAGTAAAATTGTTTGTAATTTTGGTCAGCCTTCTTTAGAACTTTTGGATGAGTGATTATTGAAAATTATTACTTGGATTGTGTACTTTCTTTCAGCATAACTGAAATCAGCAAAATAAAAAACCAATGGTGATTAGTGCACGTAGCTTAGTTTTTAACCAGTTTAAATTAACTGATAAGCAAAATTTGTACTTTTAAATTAGTAAATGAATCCAAAGCAATCAACTTTGAAATTCTCATGTTTCTGAAAATGTGAATACGATTCCTAATATCGTAATTTTAACCTAAGTTATTACTTGCAATGAATGACACAGCATAGATGACAGAGCTCTGTTCGGTAAGTGAAAGCAAATTCATGTCACTATTAAAAATGAACTGTAATATGTTCAAATGGCTCTGAGCACTATGGGACTTAACTGCTGAGGTCATTAGGCCCCTAGAACTTAGAACTACTTAAACCTAACTAACCTAAGGACATCACACACATCCATGCCCGAGGCAGGATTCGAACCTGCGACCGCAGCGGTCGCGCGGTTCCAGACTGTAGCGCCTAGAACCGCTCGGCCACACTGGCCGGCGAACTGTAATATGTAAATTGTTTACGAATCCATACTTTCACTAATACAACTAGGACGCAGTTTTTACAAGTACTAAACAAACTGACGGAGTGAGATGGTGCAGTGTTTAGCACACTGGACTCGCATTCGGGAGGACGACGGTTCAATCCCGCGTCCCGCCACCCTGGTTTAGGTTTTCCGTGATTTCGCTAAATCGCTACAGGCAAATGTCGGGATAGGTCCTTTGAAAGCGCACGTCCATCTTCCTTCCCCGTCCTACCCTAATCCGATGAGACCGATGACCTCGCTGGTTGGTCTCCTCCCCCAAACAACCCCCAATCCAACTAAACAAACTGAAAGTCTTTCGTCGTCGTTGAGTCGTCAAAATTTGTGTGGACAATGATCTCACACTACATCTTCATGACTCTGAGAAATTATTAAACACCGACCAACACGACGCTTTCAAGCGCCATTGTACAAGCAGCAGCCATGGCTCATGAAACTTCACAGCATCATAAGCCCAGAAATTCTTGCATTCAAGACTTGATTATTTCAGAGATGACTTAATAGAGTGCAATGAAACGCTACACCCCTTTGAGAACAGCACAATTGTAATATTACATCTGCGTCCATTGCTTAAGCACCTCTACTTTAGTAAATCCTAGTTACAGCCTGTTTCCCCTCTCCTGTTGTACACGTCACCACGGAGCACGCCAGGCGCAGCGTCCAATCAAAATGCTTGATTTTTGGGACAATAGTTTTACTTTTAATTAAATCTCTTTTATGCCCTTGGAATAGGGCAGTTATTTACAATTAACGAAGATACTGTTATACTTCTTTTATCTTGCCAGATTATGTACAGTTAAAAATAAGTCATGATTGTATGTTGTGTTTCAACCCTATGTCGCCACACCATTGCTGGCACCTAACGGCAGTTCATATATTGACAATACTAACAAGGCATATCTTGCAGCGCACAGTTTAAACATCATTCCTACGATATCGGTTCTCCATACTTTAAAAAGTATTCCGTCTACACTTGCTACTTCAGCAAGCGTTAAGTTTCATTATAATCACCCCGTACATCGAGTGACAGTGAAGGACATTAAAGGAATTGACGATCAAAGGGAAAGCTTTGATATTAGCTAGTTACACGAATTCTCTCAGACCTGGCAGAGGACTTGGAAGAGCAACTGGGTGAATGAAAAAATTTATTACAAAGAGGTTATAAAATGAACATGAACAAAAGTAAACTAAGGATAATATAGCGCAGCCGAACGTTGACAGTGACGAAGCTAGATTGGTAAATGACACACCAAAAGTGCTACACTGGTTTTGCTATCTGGGCAAGAATATAAGTGATGATGACCAAAGTAAAGAGAATATTAAATGCAAACTGATAACAGCAAGAAAAGTGTTTCCGGAAAAAAAACATGAATTTGTTAATATCGAATAATATTAAAACGTTACAATGTCTTTTCTGAAGATATTTGTTTGGCATGTGTCCTGGCGGCAATGGCGTTGCCGCAGTGGATACACCGGTTCCCGTCAGATCTCCGAAGTTAAGCGCTGTCGGGCGTGGCTGGCACTTGGATGGGTGACCTTCTGGGCCGCCATGCGCTGTTGCCATTTTTCAGGTGCACTCAACCTCGTCATACCAACTGAGGAGCTACTCCGCCGAATAGTAGCGCCACTGGTCACAGACAATCATCATGACGACCGGGAGAGTGGCGTGCTGACCACATGACCCTCTTATCTGCATCCTTAGCGGAGGATGACACGGCGGTCGGATGGTCTCGATGAGCCACTTGTGGCCTGAAGACGGAGTGCTATTTTTATGTGTCCTTGCACTGGAATATAAATAAATCAGACAAGAAAAGAACGGCTCCTTTTGATATGTGGTGCTATAGAAGAGCCGGCTGAAGTGGCCGAGCGGTTCTAGGCGCTACAGTCTGGAACCGCGGGACCGCTACGGTCACAGGTTCGAATCCTGCCTCGGGCATGGATGTGTGTGATGTCCTTAGGTTAGTTAGGTTTAAGTAGTTATAAGTTCTAGGGGACTGATGACCTCAGAAATTAAGTCCCATTGTGCTCAGAGCCATTTGAACCATTTTTTGCTATAGAAGACTACTGAAGATTAGACTGGTGGAGCGAAGAACTAATGAAGAAGTACTTATTTCAGTTGGATAAACAAGAAATTAGCGGCACTACCTGACTAAAATAAAGTCTCGGTTAGTAGGACACATCATGAGGCATCAAGGAATTGACAGTTTGATTTTTGAAGAATGTATGGAGGGATACGCCTTGCAGCAGTTATGTAGGGGTGAACAGGCTAGCGCAGAAATGGCTTCCCCATCACATATAAAGATAAAAATAAGAAATATAAATCGATAATTAGCCACCATGATAACCATTAAAAATACATCCTTAAATTCTTAATAACATACGCTGCAGGTCGGAAATTTCAAGGAATACTTTTTTCAGGGTAGAGGGATAAAATTGCTTCAGCATGTTTGGTTGCTCTGCGTCTTAGCTACAAGTGTTCCAAGCATGATACATTTCTGTACTTCTATCTACCAGTTGTACCGCGTCGATCATAAAAATAAACCTAATGAAAACATTACACCGTGTGTTCTCCAGCGTTTGCTGGAATCTCACTGGATTTCGTTTCACTTGGAGCGAAAGCCAGGTTGACTTGAGTACAGTCAGGTACGTTATAAGGATACGTTTTATGCTGTACTTTACGCTTACATCGACTTAGCGATAGTACTGGGCTTGCCGCTCTGGCCGAGCGGTTCTAGGCAGTTCAGTCCGGAACCGCTCTGCTGCTACGGTTGTAGTTTCGAATCCTGCCTCGGGCATGGATGTGTGTGATGTCCTTAGTTTAGTTAGGTTTAAGTAGTTCTAAGTCTATGGGACTGATGACCTCAGATGTTAAGTCCCATAGTGCTTAGAGTTATTTGAACCATTTGATAATACTGGACAACAGCTTCACCAGCGTACTTTACTTGGACAGCACTGGCTAGTAAGCTGGTCCATCTAACCTGCAATGATGTGAGAAGTTGCAGTTACGGCGTAAAAAGAGACGAGCAAAGAAATAATAAAGCTTTGAATGTCATTTAATTTTTAAAGAGAATGAAACAATATTCAGCAAAACTCTAGCAAGACCGCACGCTTCTCAGGGAACCAGACGGAAAGCATAACTTGCTCTCGTTCTTAACTAACATAGTATGGTAGATGAAAACTCCTAATTTAAATACATGGAAATTGTTCTGAGCTAGGTACGTGTGACACAAAAGCTTATTTGCACGCACTTCACCGTATAGATAAATTCTGAAGCCACTGAAGGCATTACGTACAATCAGTCGACTGATATTCTTTCAATTACTTCCTTATCCGAATCCGAAAAACACATTTCAGTAGCGCAACAGTGATCTGCTACACTAGTAATGAGTAGATCAACAAAGGAATTTACGAAGCCAATCAAGTTCAAAATGGTTTTGAGCACTATGGGACTTAACTTCTGAGGTCATCAGTCCCCTAGAACTCAGAACTACTGAAACGTAACTAACCTAAGGACATCAGACACATCCATGCCCGAGGAAGGATTCGAACCTGCGACAGCAGCGGTCGCGCGGTTCCAGACTGCAGCGCCTAGAACCACTCGGCCACCCTTGCCGGCGCCAATCAAGTGCCACATTTTCTGTTTTATGATATGCCGTTCTGTTCATGCCAGCACTGAGCAGTGACGTTTGAGAAACTTTCGTGCATTAATTCCAGTACGCCCAGCAGCTTAAATGTCTTGTAAATTCTCTCGAAAAATCCCTTAACTTGGCTCCATAGCAGTTCTGTGTTGCAGTGGTACGGGGGCAACTGTAAAATTGAATGGTATGCTCTATGTTGTAAAAATTGTTGTTGCCCATGTTTCCATGTCGCGTATCACTCCGGCTCGTGTCAGAACACATCTGTGGTATAAAGCGTATGAAGAGTATCTGATTTGTTATTTTTGTCGTAAAAATTTACTTTGATATGTTTTCATGATTTGAATAACCATTGTTAAAAATCTTTTATAAAATATCGCTAATTGAGAATGTATATTTGCAACAAAAACTGGACTTTCGCGTGCAGTATGTAATTAAAAACAAGAAGACGTGTATTTTTATAAAGTGATAATTTGATATGTTAATTAGCATATATTTGATGAATTTTACAGTTAAAAGATGTAGGTACTCCAGCTTCAACGAAAAAATAGGATGACCAGAGCGAGGCTTAAATTGTGCAACGATACCGTCTCAGCTAAACATCCCATATTCAACAGGTCCTTATCTTTAGTAAATACAGATCGACATAGAAAGTTCAAAGTTGATTTTTTTCTGTAAACTTCTAAAAACGTTAGGAATAACTAGTTTTCGCCACTTCCTAACGGTGTTTCAAGTGCGTGTTTCGCTACAGAGAAGGCAGCAGTCTCAGCCATTTTCACACTACTTACTAGCAGCGCGACAATCAGAGCACAACAATACAGAGACTGCGACTGTACACGATTTTTGAAAGAAAAACTACGTAGTGAAAATATGATTAAGAAAAACCCGACGCGCTGTATCCGACCACACAGCAGGGTGGGTGGCAAGTGGTAACGCGTTCGCATCGCTCGAGGCGTAAGGCCAAGTGGAGACTACCCGCCTGACTTCGCCTATTCAGCCTGTGAGTGGGTAGGTGGCCGCTCCTTCTGCAGGGTCCGGGCACGCAGGGGGTAGGAGTTTACTAGTTATGGGTTCCGAGGCGATCCTCAGTTCGTACAGGTGGCTGGCGGAGGTGGTGAAGACTGGCGACCTCACGCGCAAAATGCAAGCAGAGCTCACAACTTGCAGCATTGTTCCCAGAGTTGATCGGCGTCCTTCGTTTGAAGCCGAGTGGAGGGTCCCAACCAAAGGCTTTGTCGACTCTGTGATGGTCTTCGCTGCAGATTTCTAGACCTGCATTATCGTGTAGGATTCCCCTTGGTAGGTCAGGGGTTCACTACACAAAGGAAGCTGCTACTCAGTTAGCAGAGTACCTGTAAAGTGCATATGGTGGGATTTTTTAGGCTAGACGGTAGTTTGAGGGTCTCTGATGAACACCCGCCAGCCGATATGCAGCAAGGGAAATCAAACGGCGTTCATAATAAAGACAGATCAACTGTCGTAATGTTATCAGTAAACTGTCGAAGTATTCCTCGTAAAGTTTCTGAATATACTACCCTCCTGGAAAGTTCTCGCGCTCAAATTATTCTTGGGACTGAGAGCTGGCTGAAACCTGAAGTGGAAAGCACTGAGAAATTTAGGGAGACGTGGAACAGATTAGAGGCCATAGGAGGGGAAGTGTTCATTGCAGTTGAAATAAATATTTCATGTACTGAGGTCGAGCTTGAGTGTGACAGTGAAGTTATCTGACTGCGTGTAACAGGTGGAGGTGAAACCAAGATAATTGTTGGGTGCTTTTATCGGCAACCCAGTTTTGCCATGACAGTTCAGGAGTCATTCAAAGAAAGTTTAGAGTCAATAGCGGGCGAATGGCTCAAATGGCTCTGAGCACTATGGGACTCAACTGCTGTGGTCATAAGTCCCCTAGAACTTAGAACTACTTAAACCTAACTAACCTAAGGACATCACACACATCCATGCCCGAGGCAGGATTCGAACCTGCAACCGTAGCGGTCGTGCGGTTCCAGACTGTAGCGCCTTTAACCGCTCGGCCACTCCGGCCGGCGACAGCGGGCGAATGCCCAGATCATGCAGTAATAGTTGGAGGCAATTAAACCTACCGAGTATAGACTGGGATGTCTGTGGATTCATTGCGGGGGTGCAGACAGTTGTGCGAAATACTTTTGAACACGTTATCTGATAACTGTCTTGAACAGCTAGCTCGGCAGCCCAAGCGCAATGGAAATATCTTAGACCTTGTAGCTACAAACATTTCGGATAGTTACAAATAGGTCGGACCTTTTCGACAGTGTCAGTATAGCAACGGGAATTAGCGACCATCATGTAACTATAGCAACAATGACTGCAAAAGAGCCGGCCGCTAGGCGCTTTAGTCCGGAACCAGGCTGCTGCTACGGTCGCGGGTTCGAACCCTGCCTCGGGCATGGATGTGTGTGATGTCCTAAGGTTAGTTAGGTTTAAGTAGTGCTAACTCTAGGGGACTGATGACCGCATATGGTAAGTCCCATAGCGCTTAGAGCCACTACAAAAGATAATAAGCCAGTCAAGCAATCTAGGAGAGTATTTCTGCTGGACAGAGCAGATAAGCTGTTGTTAGCATCTCAGTTAGAAAGTGAATTAGCACCAGTTAGTTCCAGTAAGATAGATGTAGAAGAATTATGGGCAGAGTTTAAGCAGATTGTAAATCATGGTCTGCACAGTTACGTGCCTAGTAAGTGGATAAAGGATGGAAAAGACCTACCGTGGTTTAATAACGAAATTCGGACGATAGTGAAGACGTAGGAGGTTACTGCGCTCTCGAATCAAAAGGGAACGCACAAATGACGACAAGCGAAGTTTAGTAGAGATTCGTGGCTCTGTGAAAAGACCTATGCGACAAGCATACAACTACTTTGTCACACCTTAGCAAAAGATCGATAAGCAGGTCTAACGCCTTCTCTCAGTCATTCTTTGACCAGTCTAGTATGACAGTTGAAGATAGCAAACCGAAAGCCGAATTTTAAATTTCACGTTCAAGAAATCGTTCACACAGGAGACTCGTACTAACATTTTACCGTCGTACAAACATTTGACCACCGCACAGAGTCCCTTATAGACGACTTAGAAATAATCATCCCTGGCGTAGAGAAACAACTGTAAGATTTGAAAGTAAATCAATCACCGTGCCCTGATGGAATCCCAATTATACACTCCTGGAAATTGAAATAAGAACACCGTGAATTCATTGTCCCAGGAAGGGGAAACTTTATTGACACATTCCTGGGGTCAGATACATCACATGATCACACTGACAGAACCACAGGCACATAGACACAGGCAACAGAGCATGCACAATGTCGGCACTAGTACAGTGTATATCCACCTTTCGCAGCAATGCAGGCTGCTATTCTCCCATGGAGACGATCGTAGAGATGCTGGATGTAGTCCTGTGGAACGGCTTGCCATGCCATTTCCACCTGGCGCCTCAGTTGGACCAGCGTTCGTGCTGGACGTGCAGACCGCGTGAGACGACGCTTCATCCAGTCCCAAACATGCTCAATGGGGGACAGATCCGGAGATCTTGCTGGCCAGGGTAGTTCTAGAGCACGTTGGGCGGCACGGGATACATGCGGACGTGCATTGTCCTGTTGGAACAGCAAGTTCCCTTGCCGGTCTAGGAATGGTAGAACGATGGGTTCGATGACGGTTTGGATGTACCGTGCACTATTCAGTGTCCTCTCGACGATCACCAGTGGTGTACGGCCAGTGTAGGAGATCGCTCCCCACACCATGATGCCGGGTGTTGGCCCTGTGTGCCTCGGTCGTATGCAGTCTTGATTGTGGCGCTCACCTGCACGGCGCCAAACACGCATACGACCATCATTGGCACCAAGGCAGAAGCGACTCTCATCGCTGAAGACGACACGTCTCCATTCGTCCCTCCATTCACGCCTGTCGCGACACCACTGGAGGCGGGCTGCACGATGTTGGGGCGTGAGCGGAAGACGGCCTAACGGTGTGCGGGACCGTAGCCCAGCTTCATGGAGACGGTTGCGAATGGTCCTCGCCGATACCCCAGGAGCAACAGTGTCCCTAATTTGCTGGGAAGTGGCGGTGCGGTCCCCTACGGCACTGCGTAGGATCCTACGGTTTTGGCGTGCATCCGTGCGTCGCTGCGGTCCGGTCCCAGGTCGACGGGCACGTGCACCTTCCGCCGACCACTGACGACAACATCGATGTACTGTGGAGACCTCACGCCCCACGTGTTGAGCAATTCGGCGGTACGTCCACCCGGCCTCCCGCATGCCCATTATACGCCCTCGCTCAAAGTCCGTCAACTGCACATACGGTTCACGTCCACGCTGTCGCGGCATGCTACCAGTGTTAAAGACTGCGATGGAGCTCCGTATGCCACGGCAAACTGGCTGACACTGACGGCGGCGGTGCACAAATGCTGCGCAGCTAGCGCCATTCGACGGCCAACACCGCGGTTCCTGGTGTGTCCGCTGTGCCGTGCGTGTGATCATTGCTTGTACAGCCCTCTCGCAGTGTCCGGAGCGAGTATGGTGGGTCTGACACACGTGTTCTTTTTTTCATTTCCAGGAGTGTATATAATACATAAGTAGGACCTTTTCGTAAGAGCATAAAAGCTATTAAACATACGTCACTATCAACCATATTGCGTTTTCGCTTGGAGTCTACGTCGTTCGATGTGAAGGAAAATTAAAGAACCAGTTTTAGACAAGGTTTGTTAACAATGTAAAGTTAGCAGCTCTTGACGTCAATACTATCGCGGAAGTTTGTTACAACACACATCCGACCACAATGGAATAAAACATGTAAACAATGCTCTTGTGCCAATTTGTATTACGTTTAATAAAGTGGAACTTCGACGACTGTATTCTTGAACAGTTTGAGAATACACGCAGTTTTATCTCATTGAACCCTTACTTCCAGTGGTTACAATTTGCTGCACAACCATGCACACTTAATTTTAAACGGTCTTGTTGGGCCCTTAAATTTCCCCGAAAACCCGGTCACTCCGTCTGTTGGGTTCCTGACAGCATCGGAACTTACGTATGTGCTGCTTATTCTATACAGCTACGTATAAAACGGCGGACGTTTCTCATGTGTGGTGTTACAGGTTTTGAGATTATGAGTCCGTGCTTTTTCCAAAATGATACGGGATGTACCATATCTGTGAGACATCGACGGTATGTGGCTGTAATGGGCGCGTTCCTGGTTATCGAACAGCGTGGGTGACGACTTCGAAAGGGGCAACTGTGGTTCCAATGAAATTGAGCCACGGCGCGCGCAGTAGGGGATTCAGAGAAGGCGTTGATTGGCTTGTTTTCTACGAGACTCACGTCTCGCAGTGACGATCTACCCTCGCCTTTACGCTCACAGAACGTATTCGCCCGTGACTCGTTTTATGGAGCTGCTTAAAGTAGACCTCTTTCCTCGAAAAAGTTGCCAGGATCCAGTACGGCGCATTTCGTGGAAAATCCTCTATAAATTCTTCGTTGCTGTACTGTGATGTGTACAGGCATATTTCTGTGCCGCCCATCTTAGTTGCATTATGTTGAAAACATAACTGCTACAAGAATTGGATTTTATGTACACCTTACTCTATAAATAAGTACATGCTATGTAGTCCACTTTTTAAAATCCTTAACCTGTTCCTGGTCATCTCAAATCTGAATCTGAAATTTCTTCCTAAGAGCCAGCTCCATTTGCAGTCTTTTCATTCCCAAAAAGTTATTTACAATCCTGCAACAACACCTTAGAAAACAAATGGCAACATCCCAATGCATGCATATAAAAAAAACTCTATGTATGTGAGTATTTGTGTACGTATGTTCCATATCTGCTAAACCACTGGATCGATTTAAACCAAACTTGGTACAAACAACTCTTACTGTCAGGCCACAATCGGAGTAGAAGCCACCTAACCACCATTTTCAGAAGATGTGACTTCATAAACGAGTTGCGTGAAAAACTGTCGCATCATGCATGACATTTAAATTTATTTCTTTGCTACTAACTCTATTCGCAGTATATTACGCAGATGGTATTCTCATATGCCACTGAACGTACCTACACAAAATTAGGCGACAACACGGGCACGGGCGCATTTTGTTAGTGTGGGTTGCCTATCAGGGGCAGGTATGCACTCAGGTGCTAACCTATTGTTCTCCTTTGATTGACAGTTATTTAACTTATTGCTCTCCTTTGACTGACAGGTACCTGACCTATTGTTCTGCTAGAAGACCCCTTCCTTTTGATTGACAGGTCCTTAACCTATTGTTCCCCTGCTACTTTCCCCTCCCCTCTCCCCACAGGAAACTTTCAACTCACCCCTTCCGCTTTGCTGCTATAGGTACACTTTCAGGTCAGAATTATTGGAATAGCCCCTCTCACTCTTATCAATTTGATTGACTACATAATGAAACTGATCAATTCATTAACCCCTCCCCCTCTGGTAAACCCCTACCCCCCTCCCCACCTTCAGAAAATGGTGGGGAAAAAAGGGCACTTGGGTTACCTGCACTAACCTAAGAAAATTGTGGGAAAAGGTCACTTGGGCTACTTCCACTAACCTAAGCCATCCGACCGCCACCTCTTCCTTGGAATTGGCGGGAAAAGGGGCAGTGTGTGCTGGGCTGCTGATTAGGATGGTCATAAGTCTTCATTTTGCAGGCAGTCTTTATTTAAACAATTTGGGGCAGTAGCTTCATCCATTGTGTTCAAAAGGAGGTCCAGAGCCATTGATGACCTAGTACACAGTACCGCAACCAGAGTGTGCTGTCCTCCCTTCCGTGATGTAATCCAAGATGGCAGACGAGGGGTGGGCTAGCCTGTTCTGGGCTACTGGAGATAGGAAGGTGTGTACTATATTTATTTTGCTACAATTTATTTAGGGATGGATTTCAAGTAATTTATTTATCACACTGATACAAAACATTCGCTCTACCAGGCTTGGGGTAACATTACACAGCCGACAGACCTGCAAACTACTCATAAGTCACTGAAATAATGCAGTACACAGCATGCAGACCTGCAAAATACGTGAAAATCGCCGAAATACTGCAGTACACTTAGGTACAGACATGTAAACAACTCGTAAATTGTGAAAGTAATGGATGTATAATGCTCTGCAAACATGCTAGCTCATTGCAAACTGTCGAAATAATGCATTGCACAAACTACTGACACGTAAACAACTCGTAAATTGTCAAATTAGTGCTTGTAAAAGGCTTTGCAAACACGCTCACAACGCATAAACAGCCGAAAATAATGCTGTGCACAAACACTCAGTGCACGTAAAAAATAACTGTGGAGTATTGCCAACTGCGACATATCAGCGAAGTGTTCCAATGTGCACACATGCCGACACCTCTGACACTGCACAGTCACTCTGCTGGGCCAGCCAGGCGCAAGCCAGCGCTGGAGAGATGAACACAGGGGGCGAGAGCCGTTGCTCTCACACCGCTGCTGCTAACAGTTAGCAGGTGAAACTGCATCTGTTTTTGGGAATACAGTTAGAGCTCTTCGAGTGTTATACTGATGTCACAAGTCTACGTAAATAAGAGCAGAATCAGCCTATGGACTCGCACACCATGCAGCCATCTCCAGATGACAGACGCCTCTGGGTCACGTGCATGTGTTTACCATTGCTGGCGCAATGCCTTTGCACCTACAGCCCAGCGATGGCTTAATTGCCGAGCGACTCACCATCATAGGTGCAAATATAAGGTTGTCAGTGTTATACTGAAGTCACAGGTCGCCCTATAGAAATCTGTTGCAATGATTCCCAGAATAGCACAGGGTGCATTGTTCATAGCAATCCTAACAGCACATGTGAGACACGTCTAGTGGCGCACATGTTTACTGTTGCTGACACACAGCTGCAAGTCCACCATCAAGTGAGAGACGTCAAACTAGCTACTCACCATTGCAGGTGCATTTAAAAGGGTCTCAGTGCTATACATACATCACATGGCTATGTAAATTAGAGTCAAGTCTACCTCACGAAAATTGTAGTGTCACAGAAATTGTTAACAGTCGCTTTTGTAGGAGCTTTCGTGATGTCTCAGCTTGTCTGCATGGAAATCCTTGTCCTAACAGGACCTGTTTACGAAAATAACACCGATTTCATTCTTTCTGATGGTCCTAACGTGGCCCCCTATCCGTCACGTCATATTCTTCCTGGAAATCGTTAAGTCCCACTTTCAATAAACGTCTCCAAAACGCACACATTTCACTGCTATGTAGAGACTCCTGTGTCCCAGCACAAAGGATGTTTTACGAATGAATGGAGCATTCTAGTTGGCTCTTACTGAATTTACCAACCAAATCGCCGATGCTGCCAGTGTGGAAGCACTGTCTGCCTTTTTCTTTCTGGAGATGAGACTTTCAGCACCAAAACTATTTCGTACAGATAACCATATTGCACTGACAGTTCAACCCTGCAAAGTGGCTGACAGATCATCAAATACAAAGACTCTTGCTCAATTACACTGCTCTGCCACTGAGGATGGAAGCTTGAATATTAGACCAATAAACTGATCTCCAAACCAGCAATATATCACCATGTGCCATGACGATGTAGTAAACATGCAATTCGTATCCTGCGCCATATAAAATCGCCTCTTTTACATCTTTCATATAGCTATCGACTCCAGTCTCTCATACATATACCGCAAAGACAGGCAGCACAAGCATATGCATCGTACATAATCCTCACAGCACTAGATATTTTCCCACAAGGTCGGTAGTCATCCACCACAACCAACGGTCACAAGTCATCCACCCTAGATGTGTAACCAGAGCGCCCTCAGTGGACCGAAACCACTCTCAGAACTGTTGCACAAAGTTGGGGTCGGTTCCCCTCGGCGCAAAGGCATTACTGTTTCTGGCCTCAACCTGCTTGCTTTCTTGTTTTCCACGCCCATCTCCAGACTCTGGTATTATATGTAATTTCGCATGGTTTGCCAGAATATCATACAATTTTCGCGATACTTCTCAATATCAAGCACATAGCAATATAGCTTGCTTAGCAGTATTGCTTGCGCAGTATAATTTCCAAGATATAGGCCGGAAATTATTTCTCTCGAAACCCAAAACCTTAATGAGGCTGTAAAGCACTGAGTAAGTAGAAACCAATCTCTTCTGCAAAAATCTTTATGTGAAACATCGAAAAAATAGAGGAAACTGATATTTCCACTTGCAGATACCAATGTTGGTGATATAACAGATTCCAAATCATGCTTATAATTTACAAAGTCAACTAACGTGTCATATCTAGAGAACGAGCAAATGTGTCTTCCACCTCTCTTTCACCTGCTAGATGCACTCAGCACACACCACAATCGATGTTCTCTCAACCAAATAAAGATGGGAAATGTCAAGAAGCAGTCAATCACACAATTTACATGGGAGGGAATAATGGTCCAGCACAAACACATGTCTATATTGAATCTTCTCAAATTTCCACTTGATCACGAAAGCTATCCAACACATACTAAGTATTATATTGCTATTCAGCCATCTAGAGGATGACACAGTTATGTCAGCTGTTGTCCTCCTACTCACAAATACATAATCGTGCGACACATGTTCAAGAAATATGATTTCATAAACACTGAGATGCGTGAAAATATGCTTCATCATGCATATGTTCTAATACATTTATTCTTTACTACTAAGACACTCTTACACTCTAGTCAACTTAAGGAAATTCCTGACACCTGGCAGCACTTTTGGCAGCTTTCATTTGTGAGGTGCTAACGGCTTCAGACGAAGTCAGTGACCATGTATAGAGCTACAACGATGCCTTGTCACAGAGACGTTTACAGAATCGCGTTGTAGACATGAGAAACAGCTGTGCTTATACGTTTGAACATTATGCATATTTCTCTGTATGACTGTTTAATTTCAAAGTTTCTATTTTCATTAAAATTTTGAAGGTACCTTAACTAAAATACAGGGAGAGAAGGCCATTTATAGCTTGTACAGGAAGCAAATGGCACCTATAAGAGTCAATGTATATGAAAGAGAAGCAGTGGTTGAGAAGGGAGTGAGACATATTATTATATTAATTATATCGCCGATGTTATTCAATCAGTACATAGCAGTAAAGAAAACCAAAGAAGAATGTAAAGTAGAAATTTAAGTCCAGTGAGAAGAAATAAAATCTTTAAGGCTTGCTGATGACATTGTAGTTCTCTCAGAGATAGTAAAGGACCTGGAAGAGCAGCTGAATGGAGTGGACGACGTCTCGAATGGAGATTATAAAATGCATATCAACAAAAACAAAACAAGGATAATGGAATGTAATCTAAATAAGTTAGGTGATGCTGAGGGAATTAGATTACTAAACGAGGAAACTTAAAGTGGTAAATGAGTTTTGCTGCTGGAGGACCAAAATAAATGATGAAGGCCGAAGAAGACAGAATATGAATTGTAGACTGGCAATGGTCAGAAAAATGTTTCTGATGTAGAGGATTTTGTTAACATCGAATATAGATTTAGGTGCGAGGAAGACTTTTCTGATAGAATTTATTTGAAGTGTCGCCACATATGGAAGTGAAACATCAACAATAAACAGTTTAGACAAGGAGAGAACAGAAGCGATTGAAATTTGTTGCTACAGAAGAATAGAGAATGTTAGATGGGTAGATTATGTAACTAATGAAGACTTACTGAACAGAATCATCAGGAATACATAGAAATGAAATTTTTGTGTTGTTAAGGCAGGTCCACACTGAGCTCAATAAACCATGGCCCTCCTAGGCTCAGACAGTGTGTGGTTCCACTTGGAGCGCGTGCACGGTTGCAGATGGAGGGAGACAAGACTGTAAAAATCTAAACACCTGCCGATCAGGCCATGAAGGCGCAACAGTACCGACCAGCCGCCGTGTCATCCTTAGTCCACGGGCGTCACTCGATGCAGATATGGAGTGGCATGTGGTAAGCTCATCTCTCTCCTGACCTCATGTCACTTTATGAAACAAGAGCCACTACTTCTCAATCAAATTGTAACATGGGTGAATCTGGTTCTGATCTATCTTGCTATCATAGTTGCATAAGGACACCCTGTGAGTGTTTTAGGAATTTGGTTTTGAGCCTACAGCCAGCAAGACAGATACCATCTCATGCATGTAGAATTTGGAAGAGTGCAGCAGTACATACAGTGATGTAATCAGACAATGATCTCAATGTCGGCTCCATTACACACCCTGTAAAGGAAACGTTATCACTAATAGAAATTAGTGTACAGGTTCAAGCATAGCTATATGTTGTCAAAAATGAAAATTTTAGATTTTCGTTATTAAGGTTTATTTTTACTCTAAGTATGACTTGATGTCATAGAAAAATGATGTACAGGATGACAAAATATTGATATTGGATGTTCACAACTGTGAACCGAAATTCCTATTATAAGGTTCTTTAACAGTAAGATAGTTGATGACCATGTCTGGGAGCCGATAAAAATACAAAAAAGTTAAATACAATTGGGGCCAAAGATATCAATTACACTCAAATGCTCAATGGAAATACCCAAATTGAATGGGCGTTGGTGAACAACAATCAAAAATAAGTACACAGTTAAAACAATTCAGTGACTTTATGTTATAAAGCACACTACAGTGGCTTACAAATTTTTCATTAAATCGGATATCTCGCGTTTCTGCTTCAATTAAGCCCAACAATCGTGAATATGTTCAACTACAGGTCATGGGTGAATGTACGAAACTTAGGAAAGACCGAGACAACTGCAGTTCTGAGGGTCAATTGAATATCATTTGCTGGTGTAGCACGTGCGCGATTGATTACCTTGCATCGGTGGCGGCGGTGGCAGCTGTCGGCATCAGCTGTGAACCTGAGAAACTATTCTGAATCTCTCGGAACTGTCAAACACAATCTGTTACAGTTCTTCGTCTTTGGTGAAGCTGAGACTCCTAGTTATTCCCTAGCTAAGTTAAATGGCATGGTACACGCCGTTTGTCTGGAATAGCATGTACTTCATTGCCCTCAAATCGCTTGCAAGCATTACTCGGTGCGCTTCTCCATACTAGAATACTTTGCAGGTCAACTCCTTAGGAGTTAACGTGAGCCTGTGAACAAGTGTTCACATCATGATTCTAGCAATCATCCCAGCATGGCATGAGTTTGCTACCTGAAACACTGGACGATTTCCTGCAAGAGAAGAAGGGAATTATTCTCTTTGCATTTGCCTATATCAAAGGTGGTGGCCACACATTTTCTTTCTGGCCAATCGGAGCATTTGTACTTGTTATAACTCCCCCTACTGGAATTTTTGTAGCCTATCATAGGGGTTTTAACACAGGAGACTCCAGTGAGTCACCAATGTTTTGAGTTGGGTTTCTCTGAACGTTTATCTTCCATCTCCAGCTGTGTTCCTGTAGAAAGGCTTCCCGAACTGTCACTGTTAAAAGCAGGAACAAGGGATGGCCTACGTAGTGGCTCCACCATCTCACTGTGTCTGCTAGGTGGCGTGGCGAGGGTTTCAGCCTACATGGGACAGGCATTGCCATAAAAAAAATTCTCCTTTCCTCAGAACTGCATCTTGTAGCTCAGGTCGAGGAAATTACTTGCATGTAATTATGTAATTACTAGTGGTTTATACTCATGAAATGATGACCTGTTCATTGGATCTGCATATCAATTAAATTCGTACAATATCACGTAACTATGTCGTGTGACACATTGTGTTAACCAGGATTGTTTCGGGAATTCTGTGTAACGTTCGTGGTATGTTTGACACTGTACATATCACCACCTTTCTGAGATAATTTTTTTTACTGAGGTAGACAATGGTTGAGGTGTTCTCCAAGTCACGCAAAAATTATACTTTTCTGAGGTATTGAGTATTGGTGAGCCACTTAGTCTAGACCTTATTCAATTTAATTCCATTGGTTTATATAGTTTAATTTTTAACATGGTTAACATTGTTAATGATATAATTGTCTCCCTTAAGTGAAGAATATAAATTTGTATACTGATATCAGTTTCTTTTTCTTCTTTATTTAAATGTGTTGTGTGTATTTTAGATTTTATATCGAAGATGAGGAGCTTCTCACGTCGATCTTTGAGTGCTATTTTCTCATACACTTATAATTTACATCAGCTCAGAAGTTAAATGACTTTACAGATAATACAAAAATACAATCCAGAATGAGATTTTCACTCTGCAGCGGAGTGTGCGCTGACATTAAACTTCCTGGCAGATGGAGACGAGGTGCTGGCAGAAGTAAAGCTGTGAGGAGGAGACGTGAGTCGTGCTTGGGTAGCTCAGTTGGTAGAGCACTTGCCCGCGGAAGGCAAAGGTCCCGAGTTCGAGTCTCGGTCCGGCACACAGTTTTAATGTGCCAGGAACTTTCACAAAAATACAATGTTTACATTCTGCTGTTTGTTTTACAACAGTTGTGATGCTAACCACTAATGTAAGGTCAAAATAATTCGTTGGCAAAACCTAATCATTCCAAAATTTTAGGTGTTTTTCGTATTGCTTTATGTAAATTCGAAAATATTATACTCATAAACAATGTTCATAAACACATATTATTCTAAAAAAATATTGCTCTGTCAGACAATGTGGCTCTTTAAAGAAAAATTGCGTTGATAATTATTAATAAGTAAAAATTTGAAAATATTACACTCATAGGCAGTAAATTAACTTTACAAAAATTGTATCTTTAAGACACATTATACAAGACTCAGTGTACATGAACAGGTTGTCTTTCTAACATATTATTCTAATTACCGTTGTAAGTATATAAAACATTTTTGCCAGCTGGTGTGCCGGAGCGGTTCTAGGCGCTACGGTCGCAGGTTGAATCCTTCCTCGGGCATGGATGTGTGTGATGTCCTTAAGTTAGTTAGTTTTAAGTAGTTCTAAGTTCTAGGGGACTGATGACCTCAGATGTTAAGTCCCTTAGTGCTCAGAGCCATTTGAACCATTTGAAAACATTTCCTTACAAAAGGTTTCCCCTGCATTATCCCTGAAACAAAAATTATGAAAAGTCTGTTACACAGTTATTCAGACACTTACACATATTGTACAGAGAGATGAATCGATATTAATATGTCTAAGTCCTATGTTAATTTTTGCAACTTTTTCACTGTCTGACACTGATCTTTACCTAACTTCGACCACTATTTTCACGTGTATATATATGATTGTTCTTGCATAAGATTGACGACGAATGTCTTTGCACAAAGCTGACGGACTTTAATGCGATGTTTGTCGACAAACCTTTGGGCGGAGAGCGTCGTTCTTCATCGGATTTCGCAGTAGGATCTTGCTGTAGTTTGGTGTGGTCTCTCATAATAATGTGGACCTTTTAGACTGGAGACTCCTCCAATATTAATTAAAAATATGTAATTTTCTTCTCAAGACGTCCGCCCCAGTAGCTGAGTAGTCAGTGCGACAGAATGTCAATCCTAAGGGCCTGGGTTCGATTCCCGGCTGGGTCGGAGACTTTCTCCACTCAGGGACTTGGAGTTGTGTTGACATAATCATCATTTCATCCCCATCGACACGCAGCTCGCCAGAGTGGCGTCAACTCGAAAGACCTGCACCCAGCAAATGGTCTACCCAACGGGAGGGCCTAGCCATATGACATTTTTATTCTCAAGAAATTGTTGAAGGTATTTATATTTTTGTAGCACTTTACAGACAACCAGTTTAGAATAGAATGGGTATTTGGAGAAGGGTATCTTGAAATATTTTCGCCCATCTTCTTTCTTCAACATCTGTCTTGGGACTCTTCATCTTCTGTTCTTCCAGGCATATTCATTTCTTGAGATTTGAACCTCCTCTGTGCATGATATAGGAAATTACTGACTACTAGTTGCTTTGAAGTTTTACATTCGTTAGTGTTTCAATCATTGATTAGGACGTGTCATTCAGCATTGATTGCTGATTTTCCTTCAGCTCTGGTACCAACTGTGCTATTATACATGTAATTTTTTGCCGAATTGTGCTTCAGCCAAGTCGCGTTTTCGGCGAGGTGTTCTGTTTTTACTCCATGCTGGCTGCTGTTTCGTTTTTTGTGGTCCATCGTTCCTTGCAGTCCTTCCCCCTTGAGTGGGGTTGTTTTGGTTACAAATCGCCATCCTCTTCATGCCCTTTCCGGCGCCTCCGCATCGTAGAAAATCGTTGATCTCGTCCATTCATGTTCCCATATACATTTTCATTTGTCATCTGCCGCATCGTCAGGGGCAGTTGACGATTGTTTCTTGCAGGAGATTTCTTATAAATTACCTTAAATCTACCTTACGCCTAAGGCCTCGTTATGTTTCTCGTTTTTCTGTCAGGTTCCAATTCGTTCCTGATATCTTAAACTAATGAGACTCCTTATGTTCGTTATGTGTGTTGTTGTGGTGTGGCATGTTAGTATGTCATGCTATTACTCACAGATCATCACTTTTGCAAACTCTACATATAATGTTAGTTGTTACATATAAAAATTAAAGGTACTTCTCGTTTTTCCTCCTCTGTCTCTTCTTTTCTTCAGACTTTTGATCGCATCCTGTCTGAAACATACTTGATGGCTTCTTTGATATTATTTACTGATGCCTATTAGTGATAATTCATAATACCTTTTAATATGGCTTACGTCACGAAGTCCTTAACTTTTATACATCTCATTCTATGCTCGGTTCATTCTGTCTACGCCATTTTGTTTGAGTGGTGGAACATCGTTCCTCAGGTCTGAAAGGCTCTTGCTCTTCTACCTATCTTTGACACTGAACTGACCTGGCTCAAAGAGAAGTGTAATGCTCCCACATGTCACGCTACCCTTTCCCATGTCTATCACAGCTCGTATTTCATTCATAAAACCCGTACCTATTATCATGTCCACCGTTAATTTCGGTATTATAACTAAATTGGGTTCCATCTTTTGACCTTGCAACGAAAGAGTTAACCTTGTTTGTTTACTGACATCTCCAGCATAATTTTTGATGGGACCCTCCGCTTAAATCTTCTTCATTTTCAAGATCGGTAATTCTTCTTTAGCACTGCATTGATTAAATAAGTTCTCCAAACTCGCTGTTAGCTCGCTTCCGTTGTCTATGACTACATTAATTGGGACTTTTGCTACCATGGTCTTGACAACTGGCTCAATCTCGACCGGTTTGCTCTGATCTTCCTCATCTCCCCGACCTTCTGTCACGTATGCCTCGACCACTATCTCTCTCTCTTCTACAACATCTCCACATTTAACTTCGTCTTCCCTCAGCTCAACTACATCTGCATCGTCTTTCTTCGTGGAAAGTCCAAAATAATCGCATCTAAATGCCCTTATTATATCTCTGTAACTTAAATCATTGTATACATTGGGACCTGTGCCCAATTGTAATTTATTTTCAATTTCCATCGACTGTGCATTATCCTCCTTGAGTTTGTTTTCCCTGGTCTCAGCCTGAAATAACTCTGCAATTCTAATTACTTCGTCGCTTTTCTTTTGTCCCACTGTGCCTGCCTCTGGTAGTTCGATTTCTTCCTCGGAATCCTCCCAATTAATTTCTTCCCAACAAAATGTTGTTTCTCTGCCTTTATTTGAGCCCTGCGATCCTATTTCCTCATTTATTACGTGTCATAACAAAACGTTTGTTTCTCTCGACGGTACGTTACCCTCTTGGAATCGGCTCTCTCTAGATTCAGTATTAAATAACCCTGCAATGCTAATTACTTTGCCCCTTAACTCGACTTCTGTTATGTCTACTTCATTTTGTTCCAGTGGACCGTTTTTTGTGAAATACTCCAAACAAATTCCTGTCCAACCTGATGTCCGTGGTATCTCGACTTCTTTCAGTCCCTGCGGTTCTGTTCCTTCATCTTTCACCTCTCGTGATAGGTTATCTATTTTTCTCTTTACGTTGCTGCTGCTTGCTTGGGTAGGTGCCCTGCTCTCCTTGACTTGGGCCCTCTCTCCTCAATTCTAACGTTTATCGGTAATTGGTGGCCTTATCTCCACGTCTTCTTTCGGTCCTTCCTGTCTTTTTCCGACTTGGTGGCACAGGTTTCGTTGCTGGTAATTTGTCGGCCTGTTGGTCCTCCAATACCCATGGCGATTACAGTTATTTCCCTTGTAGAAATTATTGCCATTCACTGGTGGATAACCACTGCCATTTCTTGTTCCGTATCCGTGCCCATTTCTCTGTTGGACTCGATCGTCATTTCTCGGCACGAAGTTATCAGCGGTTCGTAATAGCTGACATTCCTTCGTGGAACCTCTGGCGCATTTCGCTGTCTTTCACCCAAGTTTTCACGCGGGTCTCGCTGTTTTCTTGCCTAATCTTCCGAGAATATGAATTCTAATTCTCTCAAAATTCTTTTGAAGGCTTCCATGTCATTGCCTCAACGCCCTACTAATGATTGTTGGCACCTTCATGATACACAATTTGGCATTGCATCGAAAAATTTTACAGGGCTCTTCTCGAAGTATGGATTTTGTAGTAGGTCCATACTTCACTCTATTTTGCGGTTCGCTCGACCAGTAGCGTGAGAGAAACTTCTCTCTGAAATATTCGTATGATCCACATACAGCTGCTACGTTTTGCATCGTATCTGCTACTGTTCGAGACATATGGGCACAAATAAAGTCTTGTTTGTGTGCTAATGTCCAGTGTTCTGAATTGATCAGTGTAGGTTCATGGATGCAGTGAGTTTCCTTCACGGAAATGCTGAAACTTCCTTACAGTTTGGAAATGATTTTTATCATTCCTCGTCATGGTACCGTACGAAATTTGAGAGTCCTCGCCGCTTATGTTCCCGATCATTTCACGTATCAGTCTTTCAGGATGTGGTAAGTCCATTGAATATTGCCCACTGTAACTTTCGCCTAATCTTACATGATATCATTGTAATGGATCGCAACGACATTCTTCCATCGGCTGTGTGCGGGTATCGGTATGCTTTACCCTATAACCTTCGCATCCTTGCATTTCCCAGTGACATATTGGGTCGGTGTCTTTCCTGCCTAATCTCGTGCTTCGTCATGTGGTCTGAATTGTTCCGAAAAGTATGCTTGTGGTACCCGGTGTCTTCGTGGTGCCGTCTGCTCTTCGTAACTTTCGAAACGTGCCTGTGGCATCGCAGGTGGTCGGCTATCGCGTAATTTCTTCACCGCCTGTGATTGGAGTTATATTTGCGTGAAGTCTTTTTCGCTCCTTGTGAAACTCCTCTCCTTTCTGGTGGTGTTGTTGACTCGGAACGTGTTACGGATTCAGAGCTTGTATACTCTTGATCACTCCGCTGTTGTGTAGTTCGCAACAGCTGTTTTCTGAGTTTTTCGAATTGATTCTTCGTTTTCGTTTCTGTTCTCAATAAGCGTGTGTCGCACCACTTGAGAACCGTTTTCGTGATGCGTTTTGGCAACACACTGTCTTCAGCTATTTGTCTTGCTGTGCCCGCTGTTTGGCATGTAATTGAATTAACCTGTTTGGTTATCTTCGCAATTTCACCGTGAGTATCATCATGTAATGTTTCAATATCTATCTGTGTGTCGTCAAGCAATGTTTGCGCGTCCAATTGGACCTTGTCAATATCTGTTCTTAATTGCGTGTGACCTACTACTAAATTTACGATCACATCACGGGTTTCTTTTGCCTCTTCTTCAATATAACGCAGTTGTTCTTTGACCTCTATAGTTTGTTTCCTAATATCACGGAGTTGTTTCGTTGTTTATGAATTCTGATCACATATCTGTTGTTTCAGATGTCTCGCTGTTCCCGCACTCTGTTCACTCTGCTCACGTATCTGTTGTTGCAGTTTTTTCGTCTGTTGTTTCAGCTCTCTCTTTTTCTGGAGAATTTCCGAAAAATTAACGGGTCCTACAACCACTTCTTCCAACGCGCTTCACTCTGCGTTTACATTCTGATGTCAGTCCGCAACTGCCTGCAGTGAACCATACCCTGACACATTTCGGTCTGCATTGCCTGTACTCGGCTGTGAAGGAGGTGTTACTACATGTACTATGGGTTCTACGTATTCAAGACGTTCTCAATCTTACTGCACGTCAGCGTTATGTTGGTCGCCGCTTACGGCGCCTTGTTGCTCGGTATTTATGTCGTGTTGCACCCATTGATCTATTTCTCGCGGCATTGTGTCGTCTGTTGATCTGTCCTGAGGTTCCTGTACGTTACCTTGCTGGGTATCAATCTCAATTCGGTCAAGGTCTCGATCTGCCATTGCTAAGCTCTCCCATTCCCGTATTTGCATTTTTGACTGACTCGCCCTATTTCGCGTAATCATGCGATCATAGACCTTATTCGGTTCATAAAGTTACTACCTTCACTCTTTTTCCAGTGTTCCTTGTTCCCTGACACAATAACAAGACTGCATTCCCGTCACTTCACTTACTAGTTGGGACAGAACCAACTTATCAATGCTGTGTCAGCCACCTGTGCACTTGCAAGAAAAACTTGAAGCTATCAATGGCGTTACAACTATACTATGAGGATACTGCTTACGTCTCTCAGTGCACTTCACGTCTCTGTCTCCCTACTGACGCGGTGATTAGCACACTGGACTCGCATTCGGGAGGACGACGGTTCAATCCCGTCTCCGGCCATCCTGATTTAGGTTTTCCGTGATTTCCCTAAATCGCTTCAGGCAAATGCCGGGATGGTTCCTTTGAAAGGGCACGGCCGATTTCCTTCCCCATCCTTCCCCATCCTTCCCTCACCCGAGCTTGCGCTCCGTCTCTAATGACCTCGTTGTCGACGGGACGTTAAATACTAATCTCCTCCTCGAAGACTTCGAACATCTGTTGAATGTTATCGAATCGGGCATAATGAAGAAGGACACAAACTGTAGATGTGTCGTACCTACCAGAGACTGGCAATAACTTTGCATATTCTTGCAACTGGGGATTCCTTTAGAGTTTGATGTATCTCTTCAAAATATTTAAACAAAGTATATCAGCGACTGTCATCGAAGTTTTTACCGCTCTCAGTCATGCTCTGAAATCTTTTATAAAGGTAAAAATTTATTATTTTTCATTTTTTTAAACGAAACCATCCTTTTTAAAGGGTTTGTAGTTATGTTATTTTCATAAAGTTGTTACCAGTCTGAAGTCAAATGTGTCCAAGGTAAAAGAAGTTGACGGAATAATTCTGTATTCAGACATGCTGACAGCACCGGATCAAGAACGTTCTTTACAAACAATATTTATTAAATGCAGTTTTGTTATTAGTTGCAAGTTAATGTCCATAAATATCAACATACTAACAAAAATGTCACTCAGATCACAGAAACACGTTACTGTTAATAGAATTACGTATCAATCAAACGTATTTGCGTATGGCTGCAAAACAGAATATAATGGAAGTTCTTGGAGTAGAGATGAATGAGGTAGACGGGCCAAGATAGAGTGATGCTGCTCATTACTACTGCATGGTTAATTAGGGATAACTGTTTGATGTGACAGGAGTAGAGGTGACTGGGAGTGACTCGAGGGAGAAATTGCGGAATAGGTCCGCAATGGAGAGGGGAGCTGTTCAGAAACAAGAATGCACTAGGGAGAAATGGCGACAGAAGAAGAAGAACTATATGAAAGTAGATTCTGTGAATACAAATCAGTTTTAGCATCGAAGATCAAATTGTTTATCTTGAGTATTTGAACAGATCTCCTTCGGTTGTCAAATTTGCGGAGTTCATTTGCAGTATGCTCCCCGAAAGTAAAACACTCACAAGGACGTATGTTTCCCACACTTATGCTTTAATCACCGTCAGATCTTCTTCCTTCTTACGTTTACTGGCCTGTTTTTTTTTTTGTTTTTTTTTGGGGGGGGGGGGGATGCAGGAAAGCGTTTCCTTTGTCTGTCATTCATCCTTCTTCGTTAGTAGAAGCTTACTCTCGAAGACTCTCATGAGAAGTGTCACTTACATTTAATGCTTCTTCCACGACTTTTAGTGTAGAATCCTGTAGGCATTCTTCATCATCAGAAGCGTGATATGAAACATTAGGCTACACAGAATTAATTTTGACAGTAAATGCCAGATCCAGAACAGTATTTCATTGTGGTACAGTACGAAGTAATTTCTTTTGGAGGTGAAATAAACAACTGTGTTACTGGGTGAACTCGTAATTCCCACTAGTGTGACAGTTACGGTTGAAGTTGTGAACAACGGTGGATGGATTGTTATCGGATTTTTTCTGAAGCAAATCATGATGCCATTGACTGTTAACAATTTTTATTGTAATGCCACGACTGCAGTTTCGGCCATAAGCCATTGTCAAGTTGAATTTCATACTATGTTAATTTATTTCGCTGTAACTAGCATATACTTGTTCTGAGTATAAATTAGTGCGATATGCATTTCGTATATGGAATGAAAATTCAATGCAAAATGCATGGTCATTTAAAGAGAATGAAGAGTAATAACTTCTTACCTCACCAAAGAATTTCAGTGCATTACTGAAATCTGTGCAAACTTCGATGACAATTGTTGATGTAATAATTAGATATTCTTAACAGAGACATCAAACTCGTAAAGGAGTCTACAGTTGCCAGAAAGCGCAAATTTATTGCTAGTCTTTCTTTGCTAGATATAGCACGTCTACAACTTGTGTCATACTTCATTACGTGTGGTTCGATCACATTCAAAGATGTTCGAGGTCTTCGGTAACCATTCGATAAAAGCTTTCGAATTGTCCACTGAAAACCTGCAAGCGGTTCACTACAGCTGTGCGCGGTGCGGCGAGGCGCTCTCTATGTGGACCCGCCTCTACACTAAAAACACATTTCATTTTTTTCCGTTCCTAATAAAAAATCGCCAAAATCAATACCCAGGCAATGTCCGGCTTTTCAGCTACTTTTTTAATAAATTCTTTCTAATATTTGAGATAAATTTTCTCACATTATTATTATATTTTCTTTTTATTATTCAAAAGAAATAACAGCAAAATTCTGTGGCAAGACTGTGAATTTGGCTGGCGTAAAGTGCGAGACGATTAATTCAATTTCACAGCGGTCGAGAAACACATTTTTTTCCTCATACCTATTAAAGAAGATGTTCAGAATGTACTGAGGTAGTAGAAGATTTAGGTAATAAAGGTTTTATTTATACACGAAGTTGGATTTGAGTTTTCGGAAAGGCACTCTCTCCATCAACTGTTTTTTATGTAACACAAATATTCCATAGTGAAGTACAATCCCAGATTTGGGTTCTTGTGTGAAGTACTATCCTAGGCACTAATTGTCTGTTACTTTCCCTTCAAACTTAAAAATTGAGTCATTAAGTCAATTAAGTCAATGAAAAATCTTAGAGACTGTATAGAACAGGATCCTGTAAGGAATCAGAAACACACAGCAGCACGTTGTACAAATGCTAGTCTTACTGCATACAAAAATCATAAGAATTTTCAACATCGTGAGATAATACTAATACACTTAGTTTTACGTGATAATAAAAAAGACTGCAATTTCACTGCTTTCCCATTTTAATACATGCCTTCATACAGAACAATTCTACCTCCATAGAAGCAAGAGGAGGGACGAGGGATTAATGAGCGCGTTTACATGCAAGGGGATGACAAGAGCTGCACACCGCTGTAGCAACAGCTTTTAAGTGGCACGTGACGTCGACGAACCTCACTGCTCAACTTCTTCCCTGGCAATGAAAGATTGTTAATGGCGGGGAAAACTATCATTCCACGTAACCCTCTCGTGTAAAACGTACTTTGTACAACGTTTCGTCAATGAATAGATTCCATATCTAAGATATGGTGAAGAAATGGAAATTCCTAACATACGTTTTTTTGAACCCCCTTTCATGTGAAAATAGACGGAATTAGGAAGGTGAATATCGAAGGAATATCACTGATAGCTCAATCATTCGTACATGAAATCCATTTTTTTTCATCCCCAACACACTGTCGGCAGCTGCGTTTTCCTTTCTTTCTTATAATTTTGTAATCATTGCAACCATGCTTTAAATAATCCGGTTCGTCCACAAGGCATACGCACTCACCACTCCGTGTTTTACCCTTTTAGTGGAATTCCTTTCCCGTTCCGGGAAGTATCGCAAGTACATTGCTGAAAATATGACATTCTTTCTGCGGACACAGTCACACTGCATGACGATGATCATAACCGCCTTCCTGTGAACCTACAATACGGAAAGAAAACATAAAAGTCCATCTTCAATGCCGAAAATCTACAAACCATTTGCCATAGTTATTTATAAGAACCTAAAGCAAAACTCAAGGACCCATAAGGGTTGAACCACATGTTTTACTTTACTTTACTTACAGAAGTTGCAAAATATTATAGAATTCAAAATAGGTATTTTCTTTTATTTTTCTATCATAGAATCTGAAGACGGCCAATACATAGTGGAAACCGGTTATTATTATCACCTGACGCGACTGTTCCTAAAATGAAAAGGCCTGCACGACTGCATTTCAGGCAGGTGAATTTGGCCTCATCTTTTCTCGTATCACGCAACGAATATCCGCTAGTTACATTCATTGCTGTTTCTTGTCTGACCTCAAACGTTTAACCCAAGCACATCCACAGCAACAAATCAACCTGAGAAATAAGTTACAATTCTTTTAAACATAGCTAATTTTTCTCATAAATTTGTGTTTGCATTTGTATTTGGTCAGCATTCGAAAATTAGACAAATGACGATGCCACATTGTCAAAAGCTTGCTCATATGTTGAACTCACTCTGTAATTCGAGTGCCATCAGCTTTCTCATTAAACCCCATCACTGTGCATTTACTGATGGATCTGTCTGTGTCGGCAGTTTTCGCATGTCTTCTGACTGCACCCTTTTCAAAAAGGTACAGCTTGAATTTAACCATCAGTTACTTAAAATTATGAATAAAAGAGCAGACTCCAATGAACTTTCACAGAATCGGCATGAATTTCGCTTGCCTGTAAACTGTTCAAAATAATTCATTTCAATGACGAATTACTCCAGGTTATCCGCTGTACGGAAACACACACAACACCATTAGCGCAAAAAGCCGTGCAAGCAAAACTATTCCTTAGATACTTGACAATCATTATTAGAAAACTATCCCATCTCTGTCAATCCAAGGCAGATGAGAGCAATCGAACGAAAGCAGAAATTCACGTGTTATTCAGCACCACATCTCAGTGTAAATGTGTGGCAGACTTCTGTGTCTTTTTCTTCCAACCTATTATCTCTCAGTAGAGAACGATTTTCGTTGAGTGACACTGTTTTGAGTAATGCATACTAAACTCAAGAAGTGTTCGTGATTCAGAATCATAATCAGGGAACAATATCTTATATAATGAAAATTTGCTGGTGTGATGGCAAAATCACTCATGTTATTCATCCTAGAATGTGTGGTACCCATATCAGATACAAGTAACATGGGATATTGAACGTATACGGGGAAGGGCAGCACAAACGGTCACAGGTGGGTAAGTGTTGAGATGGTGAGAGAAATGAACTGGCAGTTACAAAGAAAGTAGCCCGAGAAAGTCTACTAAGAATGTTTCAAAAATCGGCTTTAAATGATGACTCTGAATTTACTACAGCCCCTATACATCGCACTCGTTGCTATCGCGAGGGTAAGATTAGATTAAGTATAGCGCGCACAGAGGATTTAAACAATCATTTTTTTGCACTCCATAAGTGAATGGAACGGAGTAAACCCTAATAATTAGTACAAAGCGGGACGTATTCTCTGCAACGCACTTCGCAGTGGTTTGCATAGATGTAAGTGAATGTGTAGAAATTAAGTGGTATTGAACCACTGAACAGCGGATTCAGTTTGGCATCGTCAGCAGTATACAAACAGAGAATTGTGTTAGCATAGCTAGCGATGGATAAACTGAAGCAGACAGTAGCAGGAACTTGTCTAATATATGTAACCCTTACATAAAACAATATGCATTTTGAAGTGAGCAGCTAACGGAGTAAACTATGACATTATTTTCGGAAAGTCATTGCTTAGTATTCGGCTATACGCTTAGGAGCCGAACATTACGACCAACAGTCTAATAACATGCTAATCGACCTTCTTCAGTAAGCAACCATTATTTAGACTTAGAAGTAAGCAGACAGTGTTGCAAGTTCGCCATTCTTGTTTTTCTGGACGTATTACTAGCGCCCAGATTTTAATGAAAAATCATATCTTTTTCCTGAATTTTAAGGTCAATTTTACAACATTTTACGGAGGAAACCAGATATCTATTTTTATCTTACAAATAAAGTCAGAAATGGTAAATACTCCTGTCATAGCATAAAGAGAGCAAACATGTCCTGGGCGGAGATAGGGATTTAGGAAACTAGTTTTCTGACTTACCTGGCAGATCCAAACACATGTAAATCAAAATATTTTGACATGTTCACGCCTTTTTATTTGTTAGTATTAGTAGCTATGTCATGTAACATAATGCATCATGTCAAGTAAAGTAGCACAATGCATAAAGTCAAGTAGTAGCATGACACATACAATCGTGTCATCCAATATAGCATTTGTCATGTTGTGCAATATGACACAACATGTCATTAAAGTTTAGTATGCACGCATCCCCAGTCTGGATACTTGGTGTTATAGATGCGCCCACACTCTCAGATACTTACTATTCCTCTCTAGAAGCACTTAAACTGGTGTATGTTTGTATAGGGGGTGGGTTTGGGGGAGAAATGACCTCTCGGGGAAAAACTCAGGCCCCCACGCAGAAATCAAAATCTTGTTTTAGTGTCTCTCGCCCTATGGAACAAAACGACCCCCAGAAATCTTATGCTTTAAGCCATATGATATTATATATTTTTACTATTACTGGCAAAACTTCTGGATTTTTGATACATGGTGCAGTTGTGGCGACACATTGCGACTAAGAGCCCTCACTGCGCTGGGAAAGTAGGCTAAACTCGAGAGAAACTCGAGAATATGTCAAGATGTTTCAGTTTAAATGTCTTTTGTAGCTGCCACATAAGTCGAAATGCTAGATCTCTTCTTTTACATCCTTATCTCTGCCCAGGGTTTACTCGCCTTTTTCTGTGCTATGACAGGGGCTATTTTCCTTCTGGTTCCCAACTTTACCGTAACTTCGACATTAGAGCCTCATAACTTGGTAACTGATGTAGAGTTTATTTAAATGTATTCGCAGTTGCGAATATGAACATCTATCAGCTGTAGAATGGAGTGACGACAATAAAATTATTTTCTGGACTGAACTCGAAGCCGGGTCTACCACTTACGGACAGTGGTTGTCGTAACATTTCTCTACCTGTGCACGACTTTCAGCCACACTTCCGTATGCGCAAAATAAGCGAAAAGTGTATGTCCACATGCCATGAATGCATACGGACGACAGTAGGCCGAACACGCTTGAGGAATTGTGGACCATACTTTTAGCTTACCTGACGATCCGCTAATTGCGTCATTTATTGATAGACTAGGAATGTTCGGTAGCGTCTATGTTGCATATTTGGTGTCATGATTCATCTTGTTTAACATGATGATGTGGCTTCTGGATCACGAAAACGGTAGCTATATAAACTATTTACAATAGCAGCCAAACGGTTATTACTCAAGTTGTATACCTATTGTTGCGTTTCCCCTCATACAAGATAGTGTGTAACAATATTTAAATGTTATTCTATTAATTTTGGATCTTATGATCTCCGCGGCCGTTAATGATAGATGGAGAATGATACAACCAGCCACAAATACTTTTCAAATGTTTTATTTCAATGCCGTAACTGGATTCAGTCTGTCATGTACATCCTCTGACAGATTATATTATCAATTACATACTTGTTTCGGTCAGCAGCATGTCGTCTGGCCCTGCGCTACACAAGAATATTTGAATATTTAGTGCCACTTCATAACTTGTTTCATTAATAAAAACGTGCTAAATGGCTCACATTTACTTAGTTGTAATGTAGAATAAATGGATTCACTTACTTAAGTTCCATCGGATGGCCACTTGCTTTATTGTGGTCCACATGCTTTTCCAGGACTAAATATATGTTGTTAAATAGCAACACGTACACATATTGTAAATAAATCACTGTGACACATTTCATAACATTCCTAAAGTTAGTGTTAAGTGTAACACGTTTGCTGTACACTTGATTTTTTTTTCAGTGCAAAATATCATTTGTTTACAGTTGAGCTGAAGGATCTGACCACCAAAGATGATGTGCGGGATGTACAAAATGCAACATTTTAACTACAGGAAAATGCTTGTACTCTAAGACTGAAGTTACTATTGAAAGATTATAGGACAAATTTTTGTCATCGTTTCCTTCTGTACAGAGAATATACAAACATCAATGAAATTTTAGCGAAATATTATGATGCCAACTGACTGCATACTATAAACTGGACACATATACTCACACATTTACACATACAGAACTATTGATGATCATTAAAGTTTGTAAGTAAGTTGACAGAAAAACAGAATTAAACAGGTGATGGTATACGATCTGAGCAACACATTCATTCATCATAATACATAGTTTGTATTGATACAATATTATATTGACATCAGAAATAGTTTTTTAATATAAACTTTTGTTCGTTACTTTGTATTGTTTTAGGAACTGATAAGAATTAAATGAGTTATTATTAATCTACTCTGTCTTAATTTTGAGGTCTGTTCCCTTGCTTCTATATCAGTTGTATGATGCTATGTGTTACATATGCTCGCAGAATTTTCATACTGGTAGGCGTTCATGTGAGGTTTACTTTCTGCGAACAGCCCAAGTAAATTGTTTAGAAATTGTTTACTGGCTACCTCCAGCTGCTCGTTTAGAATGTATACCGCTGTAAAAGGCAAGAAAATAGACTTCTTAGAGGAACTCGAAATACATATTCACACCCTCGCTACACCCCAATGCATTCCAAATGTGAAACTAGAACTAGCTTATAAACCATTTCTAAATAATTTCTTTGAGCTCTTGAGATCCCTTCAAGAATATAAATAATATCTGTAAACATATTTACAGGGTGCATAAAAAAATATATACACACTTTGAACTGTCATAGACAATTTATTTCCGGTTCTACAAGGTTAAATATCTCTGAGAAAGTAATGTTATGTTTCTTTAACATGTAGCGGCAGTGGCAAGGAAGTAACTGCAACATGGCGGACGTGCGTTTGAGCTTTGAAGCGTGGAAGCAGATAATTAAGTGGTACTGGAAGTTTGAGAATGTAGCTGCGGTTCGAAGACAGTGGAGAAGTGAGTGTGGTACAGAACATCCTTCAAGGTTAACAATTACGTCTACGAGACAAATTCGAAATTCATGGAACAGTGTGTGATGTGCATAAAGGTCGATCAGGGCGACCTCGTACAGCTACAAGTGATGATTCCACAACTACAGTCTTGGAACTGTTTCAGCGTTCGCCTCAAAAATCTTCAAGGCAAGCGGCACGTGAGAGTAATGTAAGTGCTAGTAGTGTGCTACGCATTCTGAAGAAAGGCAAGTTTCGTGTGTACATCCCAAGGTTGGTGCAACAGCTAAGTGACGACGATCCAGATCGAAGGTTAGAATTTTGTGAATGGGTTCAGGAGATGCTGAGACGTGAACTGGGATTTATGGGTAGCATAATTTGGTCGTACGAAGCCCAATTCAAACTCAATGGAACTGACAATAGGCATAATTGTGTGTACTGGGCTGAAGATAATCCTCACATTACATTTGAAAAGGCTGTGAATTTGCCTGGTGTAAATGTGTGGTGTGGTTTGTCTCCAAGGGGACTCATTGGGCCTTTCCGCTTCTAAGGTACTGTTACTGGAAAAACGTACCTAATAATGCTTGCTGACTACATATTCCCTGTCATTCGTGCATTATACGGTAATGCTGAGTTTTATTTCCAACAAGATGGCGCCCCGCCGCACTATCATAGGGACGTACGAGCATACCTGGATCACAATGTGCCAGGCCAGTGGATAGGACGCAGGGGACCAATCGAGTTTCCTGCACGCTCTCCAGATCTCACGCCGCTGGATTTCTTCTTATGGGGTACAGTAAAAGATGAGGTGTACAAATATAAACCAAGTAACCTGGACACACTTTGGAATGAGATTCAGGCGGTGTGCGCAGAAATCTCATTGGACACTTTGGTGCGATGCACGGAATCAGTGGTGACTCGTACTCAGAAATGTATTGATGCTGAAGGCCACCAATTTGAACATTAATCACATTTGTAAAGTACATTTATTTTTCCAATTGGACTTTAAGCTTTCCATTTCCAGAAATTTAACATTGTAGAACGGGAAATAAATTTTCTATCACGCTTCAAAGTGTGTATACATTTTTGACGCGCCCTATATATATATATATATATATACAGGATGAGTCACTAACTGTAGCCACCAAGAATAGCTCCCAAAGTATGATAGGAGCTGAAAAGTTTTGGAACAAACATTGCATGAGTCAACTAGGGGCATAATATGACGTTGGTTTTCTGTTGCTGCGTGGGGTCGCTTCAGTCATATCAAGGTCAACTTTGTTTTTTAAATTGGTTGCTATGGTTTGATAATTATTTTCTGGTAGCAGCTATCGAGACGAAACCAACGATGTGTAACAGAAAGGTCTTCGAAGGTCAATGAACGTCAAAAAGGTGGCATGAACATCCATTTACAGAAGGTGTTCGAAGTGGTGACCATTGGTATTAATGCAGTGCTGCAGTCTTGTTATCATGAACTGAATGGTATTCCTTAACACATCGGCACTTACCGAAGCACATGCTGTGACAACTGTCTTTCGCATATCTTCAGGTGTAGTTCGAACGTCTTTATAAACAATATCTTTGACGAATCCCCACAAGAAAAAATCCAGGGGCGTCAAGTCTGGCAAACTAGCCGACCACGACACATCTCCTCCGCTTCCAATCCAACGATTTGGGAATTGTCTCTGCTACTCATTTCTAGCCATCAGCGAAAAATGTGCCGGGCACCCATCGGGTTAATACCACTTCTGTTCCTTGTTCCTAAAAGTATTTCTTACAATAACAGACCTAAAGTTTCTTGCAGGAATGTGGTGTACTTCCCACCATTAAGATTTCCTTCTATCAAATAGGGGCCTATAATTCTGTCCTCCAGAATCCCATACCATACATTAACCGACCACGGTTTTTGGTGTGCAACTTGCCACAACCAACATTCATTTTCAGTTGCCCAATAATGCATGTTATGCAAATTAACATTCCCATGGTTCGTCAGTGTAGCCTCGTCAGTAAAAAAAATCAAATTAATAAATGTGTCATCCCTCTGAATTTGAAGTTGAGCCCATCGGCAGAATTCAGTGCGATGCATACAATCCATACCAGTTAATTCTTGGTGGAGACTAGTATGGTAAGGATGATATTTATGGCGATGCAGAACACGAACAACACTACTCTGGCTCATCCCAGATTCCCTTGCGATTTGGCGTGAAGTAATACAAGGATCTCGAACCACATTGGCAAGAGTACCAATTTCTGTTTTTCGTTAGTAACTTTCCCTTGCCGGATATGTTTCCGATGCATTAAAGATCCGGTTGTTCTCAATTTATCATACACATATTTAAATGTACGACGTGTAGATTGAGTACGCTGAGGATATCTTTCAGCGTACAGGTATCTAGCTCTCACTGGATTTCGTTGGCATTCTCCGTAAATGAGAAGCATATCGACTTGTTCTTCGAAGGAATACGTCATTCACATTCGCTTGATTCGACGATACTAGTCTTGCCGTTTTTATTAGTGCTGTATTGCGAAACCGTCGAATGGTTTTTACATGTCAATGGCACGTTAGATAGATAAGCCGTATTCGGCGAATATTTACTATTTGCAAGATGTACGAGACACAATTGTAGGAGCATGTGCTTCGACAAGTGCAGAAGTGATAAGGAATACCACTCAATCCATGATAAGAAGATTGCAGCACTACATTGATACCAATGGTCATCACATCGAACATCTTCTGTAAATGGACGTTCATGACACCCGTTTGACCTTCGTTGACCTTCAAAGACCATACTGTTACACATCATTGGATTCGTCTCGATAGCCGTTATCAGAAAATATGTACCAAATTATAGCATCCCATTTAAAAAAAAAAACAATGTTGACCTTCATATCTCTAATGCGACCCCAACTAGCAACAGAAAACCAACGTCATGTTATCGCTCCCATTGTCTCATGCAACATTTGTCACACAAACTTTTCAACTACTTTCGGAATTATTGTAGGTGGCAATAGTTAGTGACACACCCTATATACAGGGTGGTCCATTGATAGTGACTGGGCCAAATATTTCACGAAATAAGCATCAAACGAAAAAACTACAAAGAACGGAACTCGTGTAGCTTGAAGGGGGACACAAGATGGCGCTATGGTTGGCCCGCTAGATGGCTCTGCCATAGGTCAAACGGATTTCAACTGCGTTTTTTTAAATAGCAAACCCCATTTTTATTACATATTCGTGTAGTACGTAAAGACATATGAATGTTTTAGTTGGACCACTTTTTTCGCTTTGTGATAGATGGCGCTGTAATAGACACAAACGTATAAGTACTAGGTATCACGTAACATTCTGTCAGTGCGGACGGTATTTGCTTCGTGATACATTACCCGTGTTAAAATGGACCGTTTACCAATTGCGGAAAAGGTCGATATCGTGTTGATGTTTGGCTATTGTGATCAAAATGCCCAACGGGCGTTTGCTATGTATGCTGCTCGGTATCCTGGACGACATCATCAGTAGCAGACAAATTGCGCGAGAATCGGGAATCTCAAAAACGTCGGAGTTGAGAATGCTACATCAACATCGTTTGCACCCGTACCATATTTCTATGCACCAGGAATTGCATGGCGACTACTTTGAATGTCGTTACAGTTCTACCGCTGGGCACAAGAGAAATTGCGGGATAATGACAAATTTTTTGCAGGCGCTCTACTTAGCGACGAAGCGTCATTCACCAACAGCGGTAACGTAAACCGGTATAATATGCATTATTGGGTAACGGAAAATCCACGATGGCTGCGACAGGTGGAACATCAGCGACCTTGGCGCGTTAATGAATGGTGCGGCATTATGGGAAGAAGGATAATTGTCCCCCATTTTATCGATGGCAATCTAAATGGTGCAATGTTTGTGGATTTCCTACGTAATGTTCTACTGATGTTATTACAAGATGTTTCACTGCATGACAGAATGGCGATGTACTTCCATCATGGTGGATGTCCGGCACATAGCTCGCGTGCGGTTGAAGCGGTATTGCATAGTATATTTCATGACAGGTGGATTGGTCGTCGAAGCACCATGCCATTGCCCGCACCTTCATCGGATCAGACGTCCCCGGATTTCTTTCTGTTGGGGAAGTTGAAGGATATTTGCTATCGTGATCCACCGACAACGCCTGACAACATGCGTCAGCGCATTCTCAACGCATGTATGAACATTACGGAAGGCGAACTACTCGCTATTGAGAGGAATGTCGTTACACGTATTGCCAAATCCATTGAGGTTGACGGACATAATTTTTAGCATTTATTGCATTAATGTGGTATTTACAGGTAATCACGCTGTAACACCATGCGTTCTCAGAAGTGATAAGTTCACAAAGGTACATGTATCACAGTGGAACAACCGAAATAGAATGTTCAAACGTACCTAAGTTCTGTATTTTAATTTAAAAAACCTACCTGTTACCAACTGTTCGTCTTAAATTGTGAGCCATATGTATGTGACTATTACAGGGCCATCCATCTATCACAAAGCGAGGAAATTGGTCCAACTAAAACATTCATATGTCTTTACGTACTACACGAATATGTGATAAAAATGGGGATTCCTATTTTAGAAAACGCATTTGATATACGTTTGACCTATGGCAGCGCCATCTAGCGGGCCAACCATAGCGCCATCTGGTTTCCTCCTTCAAGCTAGGCAAGTTTCGTTCTTTGTAGTTTTTTCGTTTGACGCTTATTTCGTGAGATATTTGGGCCGGTCACGATCAATGGACCACCCTGCATATGTGGAATGCATAGCAACATAACCACTGCTATAAAAGAAAAGAAAAGAAACGGACACAAAAATTAACACAGAGTGGACTAATTACGAATACTTTTAATTTTCAGAACGTGCTAAAATGATCTATAGTAAACCCCAAAAACTTATACCTGAAAAGAATCTGTTTATGACGTCAGTATGAAAGTGTATAATGTTCAAACTACCAGTTTGTACAAATATGTTCTTCTCTTAATTTGTAATTTCCTCAACTAACTTATAAACTCTAATGATCATCGAAAGTTCTGCAATTTTAAATGTATGTGCATATATGTGTAACTCATAGTATGCAATCAGCTGCCTTCATAATATTTCGATACAATTTCCGTTGACATTTCTGCAGGATGGTCTGAAAAAATTGTAGGGGTGCTGCAGGGTAGGTTGTGCTGAGAAATAATTGTCAAGAACAAAATCCGATACATTGCCCCGTTTCCGAGTTAATCAGCACTTAAGTTAGCCAATCAGGCCACTGCGCGAGCTAATTCAAGCCGCCCGCCAGATACAATTAGTGTCAGTTGTTCTCACACCGTTTTTTAATTTTTTAATTTTTTAATTTTAGGAAACTAAACGGAAAGCGTTTGGCGACACCGTCTCTGGCGGGCAGCTTCAATTTGCGTGTTACGGCCTGATCAAGTAACTTCAATGCTAATTAACTCGGAAACGGCGCAACGTATCGAACTTTTTCGTAACACTTATTTTTCAGTTTTTCAGCACAACCTACACTCCACGACCCTTATAAGCTTTTTAGGCTGTTTCTGACCGCCCAGTGCACACTGTACACGGAAGGGCTGAAAATATCGAGTCATATGATGCTTTAATATCAAATCCACTTCCCACACATCATCTTTTACCAGTCTGCATCCTTGCTCAATAGGAAATGAATGATACGGCTATGTGTTTGCTTAATGGATAATCTCTGTATTTTAAGCAAAAGCATCGACTGTACAGCACACTTGTGACGTTCAACACTGATATTAAGAATTTTATGAAGTGTGCCATATTGATTTATTTACAGTGTGTATGTGTTGTTTGCAGTTGAGCAACATATACATCGTCATGGGTAACCATATGTACATCTACACACATACTCCGCAAAACACTGCGTGGTGACTGTCGGAGAGTACCTGTACCGCTACTTTCCTGTTCCACTCAGAAGCAGAGCGATGAAAAAACAACTGTATGCCTCCGTATGGGCCCAACTTTCTCAAATCTTATCTTCGTGGTCCTTATGAAGTGTGTTGGCGGCAGTGGAGTCGTTCTGCAGTTAGCCTCAAATGTCGATTCCCTAAGTTCTCTCAATAATGTTCCTGGAAAATACGGTCGCCTTCCATCCAGGAATTCTCATTAGAATTTTCTAAGCATCGCCGTAACACTTTCATGTTATAGGAACCTATAGTTAACAAGTCAAGTACCTCGCCTCTGAAATGCTTCAATGTCGTCTTTAATCCGACCTGGTGCGGATCCAAAATATTTGAGCAGTGCACTAGCGTCCTAAATGCTGTCTCCTCATAAATGAGAGACATTGCTCCCAAAATTGTCCCAAGAAAACCATAGTCAGCCATTCGCCTTCACTACCACCATACTCAGCTGTTCATTTCGTTATCACTCTGCGACGTCACTCCCAGGTATTTAAATGGCGCGACTGTGTCAATCAGCACACTGCTAATGCTGTATTCGAATATTAAGGGTACATTTTTCATACTCTCGTGCATTAACTCGTATTTTTCTTCGTTTAGACCTAGCTGCCATTCATGACACAAATTAGAAATTTTTTCTAAGTCATCTTGGATCTTCCTACAGTTACTCAACGAGGAAACCTTCCTGTACACCATAGCGTCGTCAGCAAACAACCCCAGACTGCTGCGCACACTGTCCACTAGATTATTTATGTAAATATAAAATGAAAACGGTACCAACTGACTTCCCTGAGGCATACCTGACGATAACCTTGTCTCTGATGAACACTCGCCATCGAGGATAACTACTGCGTTCTATTACACTCCTGGAAATGGAAAAAAGAACACATTGACACCGGTGTGTCAGACCCACCATACTTGCTCCGGACACTGCGAGAGGGCTGTACAAGCAATGATCACACGCACGGCACAGCGGACACACCAGGAACCGCGGTGTTGGCCGTCGAATGGCGCTAGCTGCGCAGCATTTGTGCACCGCCGCCGTCAGTGTCAGCCAGTTTGCCGTGGCATACGGAGCTCCATCGCAGTCTTTAACACTGGTAGCATGCCGCGACAGTGTGGACGTGAACCGTATGTGCAGTTGACGGACTTTGAGCGAGGGCGTATAGTGGGCATGCGGGAGGCCGGGAGGACGTACCGCCGAATTGCTCAACACGTGGGGCGTGAGGTCTCCACAGTACATCGATGTTGTCGCCAGTGGTCGGCGGAAGGTGCACGTGCCCGTCGACCTGGGACCGGACCGCAGCGACGCACGGATGCACGCCAAGACCGTAGGATCCTACGCAGTGCCGTAGGGGACCGCACCGCCACTTCCCAGCAAATTAGGGACACTGTTGCTCCTGGGGTATCGGCGAGGACCATTCGCAACCGTCTCCATGAAGCTGGGCTATGGTCCCGCACACCGTTAGGCCGTCTTCCGCTCACGCCCCAACATCGTGCAGCCCGCCTCCAGTGGTGTCGCGACAGGCGTGAATGGAGGGACGAATGGAGACGTGTCGTCTTCAGCGATGAGAGTCGCTTCTGCCTTGGTGCCAATGATGGTCGTATGCGTGTTTGGAGCCGTGCAGGTGAGCGCCACAATCAGGACTGCATACGACCGAGGCACACAGGGCCAACACCCGGCATCATGGTGTGGGGAGCGATCTCCTACACTGGCCGTACACCACTGGTGATCGTCGAGGGGACACTGAATAGTGCATGGTACATCCAAACCGTCATCGAACCCATCGTTCTACCATTCCTAGACCGGCAAGCGAACTTGCTGTTCCAACAGGACAATGCACGTCCGCATGTATCCCGTGCCACCCAACGTGCTCTAGAAGGTGTAAGTCAACTACCCTGGCCAGCAAGATCTCCGGATCTGTCCCCCATTGAGCATGTTTGGGACTGGATGAAGCGTCGTCTCACGCGGTCTGCACGTCCAGCACGAACGCTGGTCCAACTGAGGCGCCAGGTGGAAATGGCATGGCAAGCCGTTCCACAGGACTACATCCAGCATCTCTACGATCGTCTCCATGGGAGAATAGCAGCCTGCATTGCTGCGAAAGGTGGATATACACTGTACTAGTGCCGACATTGTGCATGCTCTGTTGCCTGTGTCTATGTGCCTGTGGTTCTGTCAGTGTTATCATGTGATGTATCTGACCCCAGGAATGTGTCAATCAAGTTTCCCCTTCCTGGGACAATGAATTCACGGTGTTCTTATTTCAATTTCCAGGAGTGTACTTAAAGAAGTTTCGGGCCACTCACATGTCTGGGAACCTATTCCATGTGCTCGTACCTTCATTAACAGCCTACAGTCGCGCTCCTTGTCAAATCTTAAAGACGTCTTCGAGTCACTCACTTTTCTGGAAACCTAACCCATGTGCTCATACCTTCTTTAACAGTCTGCAATCGCGTACCGAGTCAAATATTCCCCAGAAATCTAGAAATATGGAAGCTACCTGTTGTTCGTCATCCATAGTTCGCAGTATATCATACGAGAAAAGGATAAGCTGAGTTTTGGACGAGCACTACCTTCTAAATCTTTGCTAATTCATGGACAGAAGCTTCTCAGTATCGAGGGAATTTATCATCACGCATTCGAACTCAGCATATGTTCAAGAACTCTGCAGCAAACCGATGTTAAGGATATTAGTCTGTTATTTTGCGGGGCCCGTTCTTTTGCCCTTCCTATATACAGGAGTCACCTGTTTTTGCTTATAGAAGCTTGGGACTTTGCGCTGGGCGAAAGATTCGTCATAAATGCAAGGCAAGCAAGGGGCCAACACCGTAGAGTACTCTTCGTAAAACAGGACTGGTATGCCATCAGAATTGGCGACTTATTTGTTTTCAATTCTTTCAGTTGTTTCTTTATGTCAGGGAATTCTTTCAGTTGTTTACGTCAGGGAAGCCTAGTACCAAGTCGTTCATATGGTAGTCTGTGCGAAAGTCAAACGACGGTATGTTTGTACGATTCTCCTGCATGAACAATTTCTTAAATCCGAAATTTAAAACTTCGACATTCCTTTTTTCTTTTGCCACACAAGACTGGACCACAACGAAGCAAATGGGCACCTACTGGAACCTACAGAATTGAAATAAACTACGAGGGTTGACTGAAAAGTAATGCCTCCAGCTTCGTAACTCTCCAACAGTTGACAGCCTTTTTGTGCAGCAGGTACTGGCTTGTTCCGTAGCCTCTTCTCTACAGCTCCACTTGGCGGGAAGCCTTAGCATTGAACGGTTGTGTTGTTACTGTGTAAAGTATGGAACCCTGCACAGACGGTCGGTCAGTGGGATTTAAGCAATGTGCAGTCATTTAATTCTTGACTGCAGGAAGTGTCACCCCAAAGGAGATTCATCTGTTCCCGATAATGAAAGACGACCTGCGGAGGCATCCATATGCTTCTAATGAAGATATCAAGACAACTGTGAGACTGTGGTTGCGGAAACAGAGTGTCGACTTCTTCCGTGACGGCTTCAGAAAACTTGTTCATCGCTGGTACAAATGAATCCAATTGGCTGGTGATTATGTGGAAAAGTGAATTTTGGAAATTAAAGATCACACTGTAAGGAATGTTTATGCGTTTAATTTATAAAAATATTCCCATCCAAACCCAATTAACGAAAATTAACGAAGGTGGAGGCATTACTTTTCGTTCAACCTGTAACACCTCGGTTCAGTTTACAGTGATAAAAGCTATAGAAAGAATAATTTAAAATTAAGAATTGAATTTTTGGAGGGGATAATAGTGTAGGATCAGAGTTCGGTAATTGCAGATCAAAATCATAGTATATCAGAAGGTAGTTTAACGTCTAAGTACAGCAAAGCCACGGAAGCTCCGTCATGGAGAAGGCAGTGACGTTAAACTCTTGTGATGAAAAACCCATAAAAAAGCCTGATCGTCATTATTGCCGCCTTTTTTCCTTGATTGTTTCGTTAAAGGGTAGGGAACCCGTGTCAGTCAGTGAGACAATAATTAGATTGGACTTTATCGTGTTAAGATTCACGATAAACTGTTAGGGTAGCAACGGAGTATTAAGGGGATTTTAGGACTTTAGTCCTAGATTGGAACTTTACGGATATATAGACGACAGAAACTCAAATTATCTGCTGATACGAGTGAATTCAGAAGTACCGGCATTCAGTTACTAGCGTGTGCACTTTCGAAAGTGTCGTGTGCCGTTAGTTGCGAATCTGGACGCAGAGCGCGTCCATATCGGCATTTGCGGACTATTTAGATTCCTCCAGGCTAGGAACCTTTTAAACAGACTATCATCCATCACCATCTTCATCCTTGAATGTAGAGTGAAATTGAAATACAAGAGTGTTGTTGTTATGTTATGTCATTTACCTAGTACTAATCAGTGAAGGTTTTAAGGAACCAAAGCTATTCAGCAGTAATACAGCACCATCTAGCGGAAAGCGTAGGCATTAACTAACACGCTAACTGAAGTGAACGTTTACGTGTTTTACGGACTGCTTAATACGAACTTTTGTGACTCTTTGACATCCCCACTCCCTCCGAAAGGTGGCGCAGGCTGTCTTAATCATAAAAGGGGAGAGTTTGAGCTGGGCAAATTACTAATAAAAGCGATATTTAAAAGACTCGCAATAATAGCAAAACACATGGCCCGAACCTCATCGGAGAGTCGTCGCTGTCACGTCGGGAAGTAAAGCCGGAAAACCTACTACCGACGATACGTATCTACGAGCAGACGTCGACTTGGAGTACCTAAAAAGGGAACCACAAGAGAGTTGGGGATGCTTCAAACCCTCGTATTTCACAAAATATCTAAAGAAATGGAAGCACTTTATCATGTTTTTATCAATGAAACAACTTGTAAAGTCGAAATAAATATGCAAATATTTTTTTTGCAGTGCATCAGCCAGAAGACTAAGTGTGGTGCAGTCTTGTGAAGCAAACGAGCAACATGCAAAGGAGATACACTCGTGCTTCCTCCAGTGAAATGAGCTAGTTTGAAAAAGTTTAAATTGTGGTCCTTTGGGTGGCGAAATGTCCTTTAGGAGAATTTCTACTCACGTTGGACACGCTGCGTCATTTGTACAACGATGCTAGTATGACTGGTCACGTGAACATATACTCATAGACGCGGTTCTGTAAGTCCACGGAGCACAGACGCCAACCGCGATCGTCGTTTTGTAAGGCCAGCGGTAGCAGATCAAACAGCTACCACAGGAAAATTAAGAGGACTGTGAGCCCAGTTGTGTTAACATGAATTGTTGCCAATCGGTTATTAGCAGTGGCATTATGGGCAGGCACACCTCTAGCCCGTCTTCCACTCACGCCACAGCACCGACGTGTACGACTCGACAGGTTGCATGGGGGCTTAATTATATATAATGCAAATATTTTTTGTATCTGTAAGTCCGATTACGCAAGTCTCGTAAACGGCTGGCCCTGACTAGTATTAGTACGCAATCTGACTGCATAGAACAACAACAAAGAATGAAATGAAAATTTCAGTTAATACAATTAATTAATTAAGTCCCCAGCAACTATAAAACCTAGGAAACCAACAAAGCACAAGTGTAGCTGTTCTGTATGTGGTAGTATGACTCAACGCACATCTGGCACGGTTCTTCTTCAACAAGACAAGAATTTTTAAATAGCAATTATACTGACGTGATAAAAGAAAATTACAAATACTATAATTGTGCAAGAAAACCAAAATTACACTCTAATACAAGAACACAAGCCAGATGCTTTGTTGACTGAACCTGTAATGACACATTATTCAGGACACACAAATAAATAAACAACATAATATTTATTACCTTCATATATATTGACGAAAAGCACTCAGACCATTACAATATCTCCATTGGAATAACATCTGCTATCTCTCCCATCAAACCACTGCATAAACATGGAACAACACTCTCCACTACCACATCTCACTCTGACTTCACGACAAGCAGTGTCCACCACAACTTCTCGGCAAGAACTGCCTGCCGCTACGTCTCAATAAGCACTGGCAGTGGAGGCGGCGGAACAATACTCTCTGGCGCGATCTTTGGCGCTGTGGCTCAGTGTAGCCACCTTTCATATGCCCTTCCTCCACGGGCTAGAATTTGATGGTATTTTTGCCAGCATTGGTGGTGAAAATACCACCAAATTCGTAAAAAAAATACAGACAAAAATAAAAGATAATATTAATACGTAAATATCATATAACTAGATAAAATTTTGGCTTTGCACTGACCTTACAATAGCCTAATATATAAAATACACTAAGCAATACAAATTCTTTCATACATGTGACTTTACATAATAGTTTACACAAGTATTATGTGGTTAAACAGTTCAATCAATAGTGTCAGCAATGACGAATATGTACAGGTTAGAGTCTCATAACTTTTCACAAACAGTAATACACAAAAAATCAGTTTATACAAATATTCACATAAAATGCTTTCACAACAAGTGGTTGACAGTTCCAGCAGTAGCACCCAGCAATGTTGAGTAGGTGCAGACACCATCAGGTGACATCATTTCAGTAGAAGCAGTCCATCAGTGGCACCCAGCATTGTGGAACAGGTGCAGACTCCAACAGGTGACATCATTTCAGTAGAAGCAGTCCATCAGTGGCATCCAGCATTGTGGAACAGGTGCAGACTCCATCAGGTGACATCATTTCAGTAGAAGCAGTCCATCAGTGGCACCCAGCAATGTTGAGTAGGTGCAGACAGCAGTCCATAATATTCACTAACACTGATCACACAGTTCATCAGCAGAAATTAAACATGTCCTAGTGGCACCAATCATGTAGAAAAAGTACAAGTAACAGTCCATAATATTCACTATCACTGATCACACTGTTCATCAGCAGAAATTAAACATGTCCTAGTGGCACCAATCATGTAGAAAAAGTACAAGTAACAGTCCATAATATTTACTATCACTGATCACACAGTTCATCAGCAGAAATTAAACATTTCTAAGTGTCACACATCATGTTGAAAAGTGCAGGTAACAGTTCATAATATTCACCATCACTACTCAGACAGTTCAAGCATGAACAATAGTTTGAATACACATACAAATGCTTTAACAATGCTTTTACACTAAACATACAAATTCTAATAAACACACAAATGATATCAGATAATTGTCATATTACTATTACAAATACATAAACATCAGTAAACCTATAATATTTATGGGTGTCAGTGCAAGCCACTACAAACAATAAAATAATATTTAGGAGATAGGTGGGTAGGATCAGGAAAGGAAAACACACAAAACACACTCACTCATCTTTCATCCACATTAAGTACTACTGTGTAATTGAATAGTGTTAACTGTGTAAATGCACTTCTGTCAAAATTTCATGTTCATCATGTGTATCAAGTAGTAGTGGCAGCAATGTATTACAGTCAATAATAGTTAAGTCAACGTCATAGTCATCATGCCAAGACCAATGTTTGCCAAGCCAGATCAAATGTACTGTTACTGAACAACTGTCAGTGTGCCAAGATATGCAACTTCCTCTCTCCAAAAAAAAGTACATACTGCTTAGTGATTTAACAAAGTGTGTGTAGACAATCTTCCTTCCATTTTAGTGTTCTAGTCTGCTATCTTCATCCTCCTTGTTCCATATAGACCAACAACAAAAAAAATATATGCACCTCACTTATTTTACCTCTTATACACCAAAACTCCAATCAACTTCATATAATCTCAATACCTCAATAATACCTCTTCAATACGTCGATACATATAAACCTTATTGCCAGTATCATTTCACTTCCATAACAACTTTTTCCTCTAGTCAGTCTCCTCGAATAAGTACAGATAAAATCCTAATGCAAACCTCATCATCCCATACAATCCGAAGACACACTGTCAACACACAACCTCTGTGTAATCCATCTGACCAAAATCTTCTACTCATTATGAATTATAAACAAAGAATGCATACATGACCTCTAACAGACTTAGTTCGAATAACTCTCAGTAATTAAGTACGATTACGGAGTGTGAATGATCCTAATTTTTCACAGTGTGGACACCACTTCAAGAATTATGGCAAACAGAAGCAAACATGTGGAGTATTTCTTGTGTCAAGTGTCACTTCCTATTTCAGTTGCTCACGAAAAATGCAGTGTAATAACTGTCAATGGTCTAAACCTAGTTTTGGTATGTCATATCGTTAGCTTCCTTCCTATTAGCATAAATTTATACACCTTCCATAAAACCTCCAGCTCATGTGACTTCTATGACGTTTCTTATACTAAAGTCGCTCGTCGAATTACTGCAGTTCATTTTCTTATGTTAAAATATAAAGCACTGAGCGTAAGCAAAACAAGTAATAGCGAGTAAATATACCAGTAGTGAACAGAATGTCAACAAGTGAATGCAGCACAATTTCTTACAACGAGGCTCTGCCAAGCGAACAATCTGTAAATAGTACCATAGTGTAACCTAAACTCTATGTTCATTCACAGTATATCAGCATTTCTATATACCAAATTAAAGAGTAGTTGTGACGACAAACAGAGATGTATAAATATGCAATCCATACGCATAGCAGCAAACATATATCTTATATACTAAACAGGTCATTAGCATCGTATCAGCGTAAGCAAATAAATGTTCATATGTAATCTTAATAAGTAAACATGAAGGCGCAAGCAGATAAATCACAAAGTATAACTTACATACCTAACCACATCAGCACAATTAATCAGTTGACAATTATAATTTAAATAAATAGGCACAGCAGGCACATAATTAAAAAATATGACATCAGTGAAAAAGCAGTGCAGCCAAGCGATGCATAATATACACAAGTAACAATCCAGTTCATTAATAATCATTGTCAAAATCAGTTAACGTACGCAAGCACGTCGCTTCACAAGTAAATTCATAGAACATGAAATTAGTACAAAGTATGAATCACGTAATCGCGAGCAGCAAATTACGTCTAAAGTATGTACCTAAGTGGAAATATGTTACCTGAAAAATAAACTCAATTAATAGTTACCTTTTTCAGTTTATTAGTTTCTTCTTGGAAATTACATTCTTCCTGAAAATTTCTCGATAGCAAGTCGTCTTAACGTCGGACACGCACAGAATTTACCTGAAGTTCTTAAATATCTTATAGAACCGTATCCTGAAAAATACTGAATGTTAATAACGTAATTCATCAAGTCATTATAGCTTTATACTGAATTTAGTCGGAGAAATTAGACTGTGTATTTATTTACGGCTGTCAGTGCATTCGCACTGAGCGCTCGATCAGCTGTAGGCGCGTGACGTAGGAAGTGATTGTTTGCGGTCAACGACTGCCCTGTGCGGCGCGCAGACTAGACTGTTGCTTTGAGTATATGCCGCCGCCAAACACAGCGCGGTATCCTTGTACTCTCCGCATGTTTACATGTAACTGTTAGTTTCTCACAGGTATATCATTCCACAAAAATTTTAACGTTTGATGTATGATGTATTCCCTTAGAGCGTCGAGATTTAAGAGTTTCTACTTCAACAGTGTTATCATGAATAATTTTGCGAATTCTATATGGACCGTTATAAAGCAGAAAAAATTTCCGACACAAGCCTTTTCCTTTGTGAGACAAACGATGAGACTTAATTAACACTTTCTGACCAACTGACAAAATTTTTAAACGACCAGGATGTTTAGCTGATTTCTCTCTTCTAGCAGCCGCAGATGCAATATTTTGCAGAGCCATGTTCACAACTTCAGAATGCCGCAGTTTCCGTGAAGGCGGAAAAGGAACGATTTCAGATATGCGATTTGTCGGTGCTTTGTTTTTTAATATCAGTATAGGCGGTAAAGAATTTGAATCATTAGGAAGTTCATTCAGAATGTTTTGAAAAATATGAAGATACTGATCCCACGTTATGTGATTCTGATGACAATAAAGACGACACAATTTATTGATTTCCTTCATCCATCTCTCTGAAGCGTTAGATTGAGGGTGAAAAAGTGAAATGAAGATTGGTTTAATTTTACGACGCCGTAGAGTACGAAGCCAAATTTTAGAACGAAACTGTGATCCATTATCTGATATAACCTTATCAACATGACCAACTTCTTTAAGAAAATGTTTGATGAAAGCGTTAGATACTGAACGAGCTGTTGCTTTGCGTAAAGGTGTAAAACACACATATTTTGATGTCAGCTCCACTGCTACGAAAATGTACGCAAAACCATTAGTAGAACGAACCACTGGACCGAACAAATCAACTGCAGCCATGTCCTTTAATTTCGCTGGCATGATAGGAAACAACGGTGCTCTGTGAGAAACTGTTGGCGGCTTAGCGTTTTGACATAATTTGCATTTGACCAGAACAGATCGAATACGTTTTTCCATATTACTGAAGTAGCAATTTTCCCGTAATTTATGAAAGCATTTTCTGGGACCAAAGTGTGCATAACTGAAATGCGTATACCAAATCAGCTTATTAACCCACTCATCAGGAATACAAACTAACCAAACAGAGTTGTCGAGCGATTTTCGTTTAAAAAGAACTTTCCAGATAGATCGCAAAAACGAGGTGTGACAAAATTGTCCAATCTAACAAAGCGTCTAAGAAAATTACAGACACCAAGGAAACTACGAACATCACCTTTTGTGGTAGGAACAGCATAATTACGAATAGCGTCTAATTTTTCTGGATCCGGAAGAATACCTTCTGTAGAAATAATGTGACCGAGAAATTTCACCTGAGAACGACCAAATTCAGATTTTTCTAAGTTCACAGTAATGCCAACTCGTGCAAAAATACGTAATAATGAATCCAAAATTTTCTGGTGCTCACTCCAAGAATGTTTAGCAATACGAATGTCGTCAACATCTGAAGTAATATTGTCACGAAGATAAACAGATAAAATTTCATTTAAACTAGGAATGAATGCTGCTGAAGGTACAGTAAGTCTAAATGGTAACTTCCGAAATCACTTTTGGGTAAATTAGTCAAATCCGGTTTTTGTTTATATACTCTCTAGATAGATTGATAGTAGAAGAGTTGTTTTTGACAGATGCAAAGAATAGTAAAAGAGTAGGCAGCGGTACAGAAAACTAAAAGAGAAATAGCACCACTACAGCTCGGGGCCCTACGCTCGCTACGGCACATATTCACTTAAGAGTAGTGAATCCCCTGAGGACATTAATAGCTGCACATAAATTTCTGTTTGTGACTTAGTGGCAAATTTAGCGGACGTGCGTACAGAAATTGAGATAACCATGAACATGGATGTATGTCGTTCTTAGAATTGCGGAAGATCTTAAATTTCCGAACAGACAAAAAGTGTTTATAGTCAAAGTTTTCGCCTCGTGGCGACAAAGACCTACCGCGTCTGTCCCAGTCCGAATGTCGATTATTGTCAAGTTCGCGCGCCTGGCGCTCTCTTGTTGCATCCCGTAAATGAAACAAATTATTTTCTTCAAACCCTTCTGCTAAACTAACACTTGTCAATTTATCTGAGATCTCCTCAACTCTTTCCGATGAGTCACTTAATTGTTCTTTCTGTTTATTTACGTCTTCTGTAAATGTCGCGACTCGGGTTTCGGTGTTGTCACATTTAGTAGTTAACTGTTCACACTGTTGCGTTAAGTTATTTATTCTGTCATTTGGTACGGATTCCTCGATTCTTTCAATTATTTCTTCCTTATCGTGCGCACTTTGTAAATTCAATTCTGAAAATTTTTGTACTATCACGCGATCTCTTTCTTCCTGTTCTCTGTCCTGTTCCCTTTGTCTAATCTCTACTGCAATTAATCTATTATTGTGAGAATTCAAAATCGGTTGTACTTCTTCTCTGATTTCTTTCTTTAATTCATCTTTCATATTTTTGAAACATGTCCCTATTCGTGACCCTAACTGTGTTTCCATTGTTCCCACATCAGTTTCTAATTCAGATCGTAACTGTGATCCCACTGCTTCCATCTCGGTTTTAATTGTTCCTATTTCTGTTTTAAATTCAGGTCCTAGCCGAGTTTCCATTGTTCCTATTTTTGAGCATAACCGTGTCGTCATTGCTTCTATCCGTGCTCTTCCTGGAAATGGAAAAAAGAACACATTGACACCGGTGTGTCAGACCCACCATACTTGCTCCGGACACTGCGAGAGGGCTGTACAAGCAATGATCACACGCACGGCACAGCGGACACACCAGGAACCGCGGTGTTGGCCATCCAATGGCGCTAGCTGCGCAGCATTTGTGCACCGCCGCCGTCAGTGTCAGCCAGTTTGCCGTGGCATACGGAGCTCCATCGCAGTCTTTAACACTGGTAGCATGCCGCGACAGCGTGGACGTGAACCGTATGTGCAGTTGACGGACTTTGAGCGAGGGCGTATAGTGGGCATGCGGGAGGCCGGGTGGACGTACCGCCGAATTGCTCAACACGTGGGGCGTGAGGTCTCCACAGTACATCGATGTTGTCGCCAGTGGTCGGCGGAAGGTGCACGTGCCCGTCGACCTGGAACCGGACCGCAGCGACGCACGGATGCAGGCCAAGAACGTAGGATCCTGCGCAGTGCCGTAGGGGACCGCACCGCCACTTCCCAGCAAATTAGGGACACTGTTGCTCCTGGGGTATCGGCGAGGACCATTCGCAACCGTCTCCATGAAGCTGGGCTACGATCCCGCACACCGTTAGGCCGTCTTCCGCTCACGCCCCAACATCGTGCAGCCCGCCTCCAGTGGTGTCGCGACAGGCGTGAATGGAGGGACGAATGGAGACGTGTCGTCTTCAGCGATGAGAGTCGCTTCTGCCTTGGTGCCAATGATGGTCGTATGCGTGTTTGGCGCCGTGCAGGTGAGCGCCACAATCAGGACTGCATACGACCGAGGCACACAGGGCCAACACCCGGCATCATGGTGTGGGGAGCGATCTCCTACACTGGCCGTACACCACTGGTGATCGTCGAGGGGACAGTGAATAGTGCACGGTACATCCAAACCGTCATCGAACCCATCGTTCTACCATTCCTAGACCGGCAAGGGAACTTGCTGTTCCAACAGGACAATGCACGTCCGCATGTATCCCGTGCCACCCAACGTGCTCTAGAAGGTGTAAGTCAACTACCCTGGCTAGCAAGATCTCCGGATCTGTCCCCCATTGAGCATGTTTGGGACTGGATGAAGCGTCGTCTCACGCGGTCTGCACGTCCAGCACGAACGCTGGTCCAACTGAGGCGCCAGGTGGAAATGGCATGGCAAGCCGTTCCACAGGACTACATCCAGCATCTCTACGATCGTCTCCATGGGAGAATAGCAGCCTGCATTGCTGCGAAAGGTGGATATACACTGTACTAGTGCCGACATTGTGCATGCTCTGTAGCCTGTGTCTATGTGCCTGTGGTTCTGTCAGTGTGATCATGTGATGTATCTGACCCCAGGAATGTGTCAATAAAGTTTCCCCTTCCTGGGACAATGAATTCACGGTGTTCTTATTTCAATTTCCAGGAGTTTATTTCTCTCAAACACGATTAATCGAACAATTGAAATAATTGCACCAAATCGTCAAACGCGTATACAAGGCAATAAAAATTAAATTTTGAAAAATACCATTAGAAGAATGCCAATTACCAAATCTACACATGCAAAATAGACTACAATTACTAAACTACAAATTACTACTACAATACTACTGTCTACTATTTTTACAATCAGAAGATTCCAAGGGACGATCCGAAGCAGCGGTCGCCACGTGCAAAAAAATGCAAATATTTTTAGTAGCTGTAAGTCCGATTACGCAAGTCTCGTAAACGGCTGGCCCTGACTAGTATTAGTACGCAATCTGACTGCATAGAACAACAACAAAGAATGAAATGAAAATTTCAGTTAATACAATTAATTAATTAAGTCCCCAGCAACTATAAAACCTAGGAAACCAACAAAGCACAAGTGTAGCTGTTCTGTATGTGGTAGTATGACTCAACGCACATCTGGCACGGTTCTTCTTCAACAAGACAAGAATTTTTAAATAGCAATTATACTGACGTGATAAAAGAAAATTACAAATACTATAATTGTGCAAGAAAACCAAAATTACACTCTAATACAAGAACACAAGCCAGATGCTTTGTTGACTGAACCTGTAATGACACATTATTCAGGACACACAAATAAATAAACAACATAATATTTATTACCTTCATATATATTGACGAAAAGCACTCAGACCATTACAATATCTCCATTGGAATAACATCTGCTATCTCTCCCATCAAACCACTGCATAAACATGGAACAACACTCTCCACTACCACATCTCACTCTGACTTCACGACAAGCAGTGTCCACCACAACTTCTCGGCAAGAACTGCCTGCCGCTACGTCTCAATAAGCACTGGCAGTGGAGGCGGCGGAACAATACTCTCTGGCGCGATCTTTGGCGCTGTGGCTCAGTGTAGCCACCTTTCAAGGTGCCATCAGAGTGTCACTTGGAACATGGAACTATGCGCCATGGTCTCCAGCGATGAAAGCAGATTCTGCTTGTACACAAGTGATGATCGTTTGCGCGTTCGACGTAAACCTGGTGAGTACTGTCTCGTAGATAGCATTCACCCAAGACACTGGCCCCATCCCAGGGCTTATGGTACGGCGTCAAATCTGGTTCATTTTCGGTGTTTCTGGAGGGGCGCTAACTAGCGGTCAGTACGTGCAGACTTGTTCTTTCGTCGTTCTTGCAACGGGCAATTATATGCTATTCCAACAGGATAATGCTCACCCACACATTTCTCATAAAACTCAGCGTGCTCTGCAAGATGAGCAGCAGCTTCCCTGGGCAGCACGATCACCAGAGTTATCTGCTATCGAGCACATCTGGTATGTGACAGGACTAGAAGTGACTTACGTCTCATCAACCAACAATTCTCACGGAACTACATGAACAGGTCGAGCAGGGGTGGCATAACGTATCCCATAACAGTATTCGCCGCCTGTGCAATCGACTGGATGTCAGAGTCAGCGCCCGCATTCCCACCAGTGGAATCTCTGCCACATAGTAATATGGATATTTTAGTGTAGGTCGATACCTGGTACCTTAGAACCGCTTGTGCTGTTGATCTGTAAATGGAATCATTTCGAGTACTTCACATGCATTGTTGCGACAATAAATCTTGAGTGAATAGGGAATTTCTAAAAAGGTGTACTAATTTTCGTTTTTTCCGTCACTGTATTTAACACATGAACTCATTTATAAGGTAACGACACCGTCAATCTGTTTTATACATAGGAGTTGGATTCTTTAAAGAGCCGGAGCTTTACTGGTACCCATCTAATTGTCAGTATTACTCTGTACCAATACATTTCGAAAGATCCTGTTTTCTCTTTTTTTAAATAAAAGAAGTGGAGCCCCTCCACACCCACACTGGCATGATGATGGCCAACACAACATACCTACTGCCATCTTTGCATAGACCTTTTGTGATGGCCATCTTGCCGGTGTGTCCTATTCTCTTCGTGTCTCAAATATTTATGTACAGTGCAAGGATACGTTCCAGACAAATAACTTCAAAAAACACTCTCAGGCACTTCAATTTATGGCCGATGTTAATAAATTTCTTCTTTTTCAGAAACAGTTTTCTTGTCATTGCTGGTCTGCATTTAATAATGTCCTCTCTATTTTGGTCGTCATCATTTATTTTGTTACCTAAACAGCAACACCCATCTACTACTTTGGTGTCTCATTTTCTAATCTTATTCCCTCAGTATCAACTGATTTAGTTCGTCTACACTATATTATCTTTGCTCTAGTTTTGTTAATGTCCATCTTATAAACTCTTTTCAAAAGTTCCGTTCGAGTGTTCCTCCAAGTAGTTTGTCATGTCAGAGGGAATTAGAAAGTAGCCGTCAAGGGCAAAGGTTTATATGTCTTCTCCTTCATTTTCAGTTCTCATCGAAATTTCTGCTTGGTTTCCTTCACAGCTCTCTCTATATGCTGACTGAATAACATCCGTGCCTTCCTCCATTCTCAGCTACTGCTTCCTTGTCATGTCCTTGGACTCTTAAAGCTGCCACTTGGTATCTACATCTACATTCCGAAAGCCACCTGGTGTTGTGTGGTGGAGAGTGCTTGTGTACCACTATGTGCTCTTCCCTTCCCTACTCCAGTGAAAAAAAAATGGTGTTGAGAAGAAAATGATTCACATTAATGCTCCATATAACGTCTAATTTCTCTAATTTTTATGTCGTGATAGTTCCGCGAGATATGTGTAGGAAAAACGATTAAGAGTTTAGACAAGAAGAGAATGGAAGCTTTTGAAATGTGGTGCTACAGAAGAATGCTGAAGATTAGATGGGCAGATCACATAACTAATTATGAGGTACTGAACGGAATTTGGCAGAAGAGGAATTTGTGGCACAACTTGATTAGAAGAAGGGATCGATTGGTAGGACATGTTCTGATGCATCAAAGGATCACAAATTTAGTACTGGAGGGAAGCATGGAGGATAAAAATCGCAGAGGGAGATCAAGACATGAATAAGTAGCAGGGAGTTGGGGTTTGTAGCACACTTTTGGTATCAAATTGATATGCAAATTAATTAAATTGGTCAGTTAATGACCCTCGACCCAACCCACCCCCACACGCCCCTGCCCACCCCCCGCCCACCCTGACCCCGACCACTCCCACCCCCACCCCCTAGAAGACGTCACGTGTTTTTCTCAGCTGCATGTGTGCCCTAACCCCCTCCCCCCCAACCCTCCCTTCCACCAACCTACCCTATTGGTAGGTTTCCTGGGAATTTCTTTGGCCCGGGGCTGTGCTGACATCCAACCTCAGCCCTCACCCGGGAATTGATGAGAAATTAAAATTGGCAGTACCCTTTCTGGAACTCAAAACCTAGTCCTCCTGGGCGGAAAACCCAAGTGCACCCCCCTAACACAATTAAACCACCAGGTGCGCTTGGAATTAGTGAGATATTAAAAATGGCTGTGCCCTTTCTCAGATTCGAACCCTGATTCTACTGGATGGAAAGCCCAAGTGCTACTTAAATTCCCTTTTGTGTTGTCTAGGACCACCACCTCAAAGGCATGGCGCATATTGCGAGTGGCACAGCCACTCTCTGCCCAGAGGGCAGGCGTCATTCACTACGGCTGCCTCGCGCCTCGAGGGATACGCCTACTCGATGCTCCCTCTTGCCTGCGCCGGCGGCGGTGGCCGTGCGGTTCTGGCGCTGCAGTCCGGAACCACGGGACTGCTACGGTCGCAGGTTCGAATCCTGCCTCGGGCATGGGTGTCTGTAATGTCCTTAGGTTAGTTAGGTTTAAGTAGTTCTAAGTTCTAGGGTACTTATGACCTAAGATGTTGGGTCCCATAGTGCTCAGAGCCATTTGAACCATTTTGAACCCTCTTGCCTGCTCCAGGCCTTTTGACATGAAAAGCGCAGCACCACGTGAGCTAACGTGAGTGTTGTTAGGCGGTCTAGTGACATAAACACGACATACACGCCGCTCAGCCACATGTCCGGCGATCTCTATTGATAACCATGTGCCTGCATCTATCAGGGGGCGGCAGACAGCAGCTGGAATCTGTATACAATTCTGCTCTCAAGGCGCGCTTTGTTGGTCATTACCAGGTTCGAAGGTCAGCGTCTTCTGCCACAACTCTGCCCTAAGGAAAATATTTTTCGATGACTGCAGCTGGCACTGGGCATGTCAGACTTTCCATCTCCCTCAGACTGAACAAAGAATGTTTTACTAAAGCTAGCAGTTGCATCCAGTTTTCGATCCACTTGCAGGCAAACAAAGGATGGGTGTGTCAGGCTATCCATAGTGCTTTTCTAAAGCTAGCAGCTTCATCCAGTATTCCATCCACTTGCAGGCAAACACAGGATGCTTGTCTCAGATCTTTCTTTCCTCCCCCAAAAAATGTGATACTTTCCTCAAACAGCTGCACCAAGCCTGCTTGAGGAAAAATGCAAGTTTTAACTTGCTGGTATGGCACTCTGAGTTTCTATTGGTCCTCTATAAAATAGAGGGTGAAGTCTGAAGCTATATGAAGCCCAAGCCCCACCACAATCATCATCAGTCTTTGACAGTGCATAGTGTAATTACTGCACCATGAAAAGCGCAGCCAGCAGTGATGCCAGCAGCTGTGGTGATGGGAAACTGCCAAACTTGGGTCAATTGCCATGTAAGTGTTTATAAAAAAAATATGAGTTTAAATTGTAAAAGTTATTAAATTTCATAGTAAAGTATTCAAAATTTTTCGAGATTGTGATACATTTTCGTAACAAGTGGTTATAAAAGTTCTTCTTTCTTACTATTACAGCATTCATTTCCGAAATGCTGTTGGAATTAGAACGCCACCTGAATGCTAAAAGTCTCCAGCAAGCAGAAGAGGTTGTGCCAGCGCTATGTAAGTACATCTCAAAATTCTGAGTGTGATAGTTATATGGTCAGAAATTGTCTCTTAAATTGTTCAAATTGTAACAAGTGCTTATAACAATTCTACTGTTGTTCTACCATTAGAGCAGCAGCAACTGGAAACTGAAAGGCCACATCAAGTGGAAGAGCTTGTGCTAGCATCATGTAAGTAAATCTCCAAATTCTGTGTGGTAGTTTACATGCTCAGAAAACAACTCTTGATGTATTCAGATCATAACAAGTGTTTATAAAACTTTTGATCTCGCTGTTACAGAGTTAGAGCAGCAGCTGATAGTCATTGAGTTGCTGCTGCTGGAGTCTGAAATGCAGCAAGAAAGTGAGTAGAGATGTAATATATTGCCATTAGACTTTTGTACCATATACAGTTGTTTGAGGTATACATAAATCCATTGTTGTAGATGTTTCTTCTACTCAAGAGGAAAATGGGATTCCTGTAGGGATATGCGTAGAGAATGATGACCTGGAGTCATCACTTCCATCTGTTGCAGCGTTAGAGCAGCAGCTGATGGACATTGAGTTGCTGCTGCCGGAGTCTGAAATGCAGCAAGAAAGTGAGTAGAGATGTAACATATTGGCATTAGAATTTTGTACCATATACAGTTGTTTGAGGTATTTATAAATCTATTGTTGTAGATGTTTCTGCCACTCAAGAGGAAAATGGGATTCCTGTAGGGATATGCGTAGAGAATGATGACCTGGAGTCATCACTTCCATCTGGTATGAACCTTTTACTTATGTATTTAATTTTTTCATAGCTATAATCAATATATCGATGAAGTCAAAATTTTTGTTGTTGTTTCTAATAATCAGTATCCTGTTGTAGGCCACTTCCACGAGATGGAACGATGGCTCCACAAGAACAACAACTATTCCGGCGAGGCTGAGATACTTGAGTGGGAACGTGAGATGGTGGCTGCTGAAAGACAGTGCAATCCCTCCTTTCTGGAGCAGGGGATGGAGATATTTGACTGGGTGGGAGAACTGCCAGAAAGATCAACTGAACTGCACAGTCCTGGCACCAAGAATGTAAAACGTGATTTCAATGTGACAGTCATTGTTTAAGCATGTAATTATTATTCAGGAATGGTGATTTACTTAATTGTTATTGTTTGTTTGCGGCATATATTTGAAAAAATCTTGAGCATTGTGGTTATTTTTTCACATTATTCATATGTTACAGAGGTGACACCAACAATGTCACGACATGAGATGACTGTGGCACGTGAATCTAGAATGGTGATTGTGGGGGCAGGTGTCAAACACACACCTGAGTGGCGTGCACCACCGTGCAAAGTGCCGGCCGTTGCTGCGTGGAATGCTGCAGTGCCTGCCCCCAAACCACCACATACCATTTGGCGTCTTTGGGTGGTTCAGTCAGAGCAACGATTTCCCACTCCCCAGGCTGGGATGGTGAAAGGAGCACTTTGACGGTATCGAGTTCCCCATAAAGATTAAGGACATGCCAAAATTTTAGCCACAAAATCCCAGGATATTGGTTCACGTTTATGGCCTGAAGAAGAAGCAGAAAAGCAAGGCAGATGAGCAGGACAAGCATACTATAGTTGGACCACTCCATTTTTCGGAATTTGCAGGTGAGTGTGATCTTCATGTAAACATGCTGCTCTTCTCTGAAGGTGATAATCAGCATTACGCATGGATGTCTCGCCTCATTTGCAGCCTGCTGTCGAAACATAAATATAAGAAACACATTTGCTTTAGATGACTAAATAACTTCTCAGAAGAAAAGTATTTAAAAAGGCATCTGGAGGACTGTGAATCCAAAGAATAGGCACGTGTTGTTATGCCTACAGAAGAAAACAAGTTCATTAAATTCAATAATGCTCACCACCAGCAACAATGTCCGTTTGTTGTATACACAGACTTCGAATGTCTCCTTGTCTCTATTAACCACTGTGAAGGGGACCCCTTATCCTGACATACCCCCTTCACGCAGAAACACGTACTGTATGCAGCGGCCTACCAAATTGAACATTTATATGGTTCAAGTCTTAACCGTTATGAATCTTACCTCGGCGATAATCCTGCAGTTTGGTTGCTCACTGAGCTTGAAAACCTCTCATGGGATATTGATAGGCTTTGCAGCACCAACATCCCCATGACCGAATCGGAGGAGGATAAAAAATTGTACAATGATGCGGTTAATTGTCATATTTGTGGACTGCTGTTAGATAGGAAAGCTGAAACTCCACGTAGAGATCATTGATATCTTAAGGGGAAGTTCTGTGGTGCAGCTCACAATGCATGCAATTTGAAGTATCATTTACCATGACACATGCCCGGTTTCTTCCATAACTTTGGTGGATATGATGCTTCCTTTCTAGTTGAGCAGTTGGTTAATTTCGGTTGGGAGAAACATCAGGTCAGTTTCCTGCCTGAAAGTGTTGAGAAGTATATTTCATTGTCCAAACGAATGGCGCCAGAAATTACGCTCTGCTTCCTTGACACACTACGTTTTATGCAGGTACCAGTCCAGAAACTCACTGAAACTCTTCCTCGACAGGATATGCATATCACCTGATCTTCTTACGCCGAGAAGGAAAAGTTTCAGCTTGTGACTAGGAAAAGAATTTTCCCTTATGAGTATTTGGATAGTAAAGTGAAACTGGACAAAACCAGACTACCCGATATTTCTGCATTTACCAGTACTCACACAGGCGCTGCCATAATTAGTGCAGATTATGAGCATGCCGTGAATGTATGGCAGGAATTCAACATTCCAAATTTGAGTGAATACGCAAGACTGTACATGTACACCGATGTGAACTTGCTTCTGGATGTTTTTGAAAAGTTACGGAGTGTATGTATGGTCACGTACTCTCTGGACCCCACCTGGGTTGTCCTGAGATGCAATGCTCAAGAAAACGGTGCACAGCATCGAACTTTTGACAGATGGCGACATGCTTCTTTTCTTTGAGCGCAGGATCTGTGGAGGGCTTTCCCAATGTGTCCATAGTTATGCCAAGGCAAATAATCTACGTATCGGTGCGGGGCTTAACACATCTCTCGATTCAAGTTATATTCTATACTTGGATATGAGTAACTTATACGGGCACGCCATGATGCAGCCACTGCCGGTTGGTGGGTTTCAATGGGTGCCCAAAAAAGAATTGAAGGGATTAGGTGGAAAAATATTTGGTCTGACGGCTAATTCTGATGTAGGGTATGTGGTGGAGGCATACCTCATATACCATGTTAGTTTGCATGAAATGTCAAGCGACTTGCCGTTATGTCCAGAACAAGTTCCACGAGGAAGCACTATCCCTAAACTGATGATCACTGTTGGACTCAAGCCAAGTTATGTAATTCATTATTGTAATCTCCAGCAGTGTCTCAGCTTAGGGATAGAACTGTGTAGAATCACCAGAGCTATTTCCTTCAATCAGTCCCACTGCTTCAAGGAGTATATGGAATTAAATACCGAAAAGAGAGCGGTTCCGATACTGATTTCAAAAAAGACTTTTACAAATTAATGAACAATTCCATTTTCAGTAGAACACTGCAAAATGTAAGAAATGAACGCCATATTTTGATTGGGACCGAATCGGATGGGCTGTGGGGCATAAGAAAGTGCATCGCCTGACCAAATTTTTAGCAGGTCACTATTTTCAATGTGAACTTCGTTGCTGTGGCGATGTCGAAGGTTTCAGTAGAGTTTACGAAACCAATCTATTTGGGTATGTGTATACTGGACATCTCCAAACTCCACATATACTGCTTTCACTATCAGTGTGCTAAAACTAATTGCGTGGAACCAAAATTAATTTATATCGACACAGATAGCTTCATCTACTGAGTCATATATATATATATATATATATATATATATATATATTCCCACCACATACTGCTTATATAGTCCTGCCTAGATATTATGGCACATTTAGAATATATATATATATATATATATATATATATATATATATATATATATATATATATATATATATATATATATATATATATATGTGTGTGTGTGTGTGTGTGTGTGTGTGTGTGTGTGTGTGTGTGTGTGATGACGGGATTGAAACCCTCTCGTACTCACACTATTTACTTGAAGTGCAAGAGGGGGTGGGAGACTCAGACAGTGTGAATGTGAGAGAGTGAGTGAGTGAGTGTGTGACTGGCTGAGTGAGAGCTTGTACCTAATAGTATGGCTCTTTTATCCTAGTTTAAATATTGTACGTGTGATGTATGGCGTACTTGAATGTGTGATTGCTTATGTGCATCTGTTTGTATGCTTGTGAATGCATTTGAGTGTGTATGTTGTTGGTTGGTTGGTTGGTTGTTTGGGGAAGGAGACCAGACAGCGAGGTCATCGGTCTTATCGGATTAAGGAAGGACGGGGAAGGAAGTTGGCCGTGCCCTTTCACAGAAACCATCCCGGCATTTGCCTGGAGCTATTTAGGGAAATCACGGAAAACCTAAATCAGGATGGCCGGACGCAGGATTGAACCGTCGTCCTCCCGGAGTGTGTATGTCTGTGTAAATATGTATGCTATGGCCATTAAAATTGCTACACCAAGAAAAAATGCAGATGATAAACGGGTATTTATTGGACAAATATATTATACTAGAACTGACATATGATTACATTTTCACGCAATTTAGGTGCATGGATCCTGAGAAATTAGTACCCAGAACAACCACCTCTGGCCGTAATAACGGCCTTGATACGCCTGGGCATTGAGTCAAACAGAACTTGGATGGGGTGTACATGTACAGCTGCCCATGCTGCTTCAACACAATACCACAATTCATCAAGAGTAGTGACTGGCGTATTGTGACGAGCCAGTTCCTCGGCCACCATTCATCAGACGTTTTCAGTTGGTGAGAGATGTAGAGAATGTGCTGGCCAGGGCAGCAGTTGAACATTTTCTGTATCCAGAAAGGCCCGTACAGGACCTGCAACATGCGGTCGTGCATTATTCTGCTGAAATGTAGGGTTTCGCAGGAATCGAATGAAGGGTAGAGCCACGGGTCGTAACACATCTGAAATGTAGCGTCCAGTTTTCAAAGTGCCGTCAATGCGAACAAGAGGTGACCAAGACGTGTAACCAATGACACCCCATACCATCACGCCGGGTGATACGCCAGTATGGCGATGGTGAATACACGCTTCCAATGTGCATTCACCGCGATGTCGCCTATCACGGATGCGACCATCATGATGCTGTAAACAGAACCTGGATTCATCCGAAAAAATGACGTTTTGCCATTCGTGTACTCAGGTTCGTCTTTGAGTACACCATCGCAGGCGCTCCTTTCTGTGATGCACCGTCAAGGGTAACCGCAGCCATGGTCTCTGAGCTGATAGTCCATGCTGCTGCAAACGTCGTCGAACTATTCGTGCAGATGACTGCTGTCTTGCAAACGTCCCCATCTGTTGACTCAGGGATCGAGACGTGGCTGCACGATCCGTTACAGCCATGCAGATAAGATGACTGTCATCTCGACTGTTAGTGATACGAGGCCGTTGAGATCCATTACAGCGTTCCGTATTACCCTCCTGAACCCACCGATTCCATATTCTGGTAACAGTCATTAGATCTCGACCAACGTGAGCAGCAATGTCGCGATACGATAAACCGCAATCGCGATTGGCTACAATCCGACCTTTATCAAAGTCGGGGACTTGGTGGTACGCATTTCTTCTCCTTACACGAGGCATCACAACAACGTTTCACCAGGCAACGCCGGTCAACTGCTGTTTGTGGATGAGAAATCGGTTGTAAACTTTCCTCATGTCAGCACGTTGTAGGTGTCGCCACTGGCGCCAACCTTGTGTGAATGCTCTGAAAAGCTAATCATTTGCGTATCACAGCATCTTGTTCCTGTCGGTTAAATTTCGCGTCTGTAGCACGTCATCTTCGTGGTGTAGCAATTTTAATGGCCGTAGTGTATATATTCTAAATAAGTGCCATAATATCTAGGCAGAACTATATAAGCTGTATGTGCTGGGGAAAAAATTAAAAATGTGCACTGTATATAAAAGATTTAAGAAATTGAACCAAAATCACCAAAGAAGTTAAAAGAAATGTAAATGAAGCAAAAAAAGTTTTATTTATCGCTTTTGAACTTCATGTGCGTGTGTGAGTGGATGAGTGCATGTGTAAATAGATTAGTTTTTAAGTTTCACCTACCGCTGGCTATCTATGTCATACTAGTTTTGAGTGTGAGTTCCACGCAGTTCATTTTAGTGCAGCTGTTTGGGATGAACCTTTTTGGGGCCATCCGCTTCATCGTATTATTAAATTATTTCGGCTGCATCAGGTGGAATATGTTTAGAGGCACCCAGTTCAAAGTATAAAGTAATTGTTCTGTTAGGGTGGCATTTCACTAGTAATAGTGTAAGAGAAACTATATCTCTGCAATAGCTGTAACCAGTAATGCAATGTAAAGCACACAAAAATTTCAATCAGTACCAATATTTATAAAAATTATGAACACTAAATGAGAAAAATTCAAACAGTTACAAGAACTGTGAATTTAAAAGCAGTATTGCTTCGTGCACTGTAAAAACAACAAGATTTGTCGATGTAAGCTGTATTACTACTGTGAGTATCTATGTCTGAATGAAAAATTGTTATTCGTTGCCACACGTCTTTGTTGTTATTTGACAAATCCCTACCCCTACAAATGGATATAAAGGCTGTGCAAGATGCATGAGGGATGTGACGTTTAAGGTGGAGGAAAACAAAATATATGTAATGATTGCATGGGATTTCGCCTATCATGCTGCATGTATAGTTTTTTGGGAGCAGGTGGCGCGTGATCATGTCCGCTTCCAAAGACATATGTCAAACACGGCTGAAGTTATATCTCCTGTGCTTGACCAAAGGCACAGACGTAGGATCTGGGCAAAGCTACATGCTATCTAAGTAGGAGCTAGGTAGAAAGAAAGAAAAACACAATGTGAGGGAAAAATTAATTTATTTTCATTAATCCAACTTAAAAGTTATTTTACATTTTCATAAGCAGTCACAACACTATTTTCACTCATCTTCCTCTTCTTGAGCTTATGGATGGCAGGACACCCGCAGAATTCCAGGTCTTGAATAGATGCAAATGTGATGATTCGCTGCATCCATACGATCTTCTCCTCGCCTTCAACGTAGATGATGGTCTCAGGATGATCGAATATTCGAAGTGACGTCATCATTTCTCTATAAGGTATACCAGGATCGTTCCAGTGGAGTCCATGAAGGAAATGTGTTGGCCACTTTTGCGTTCCTTCGTGTTTTAGCACAGTTCACATCCCTGAAAGGCCTCAGTGATGCAATTCTTGCTGAGAATGTCTCTGTTATACCAGCGTCTTCTGTGTATGCTATGAGTACAACATCTTTAAATACGAATTGTCTACACTCATTATCATAAAAACCTTGAACGTCTACAACGACGTTCACACTGAAAATTATCATTGTGAAATGCTCTGGGAACGCCACAGCACTTGGTAATTTATACAGCACACTGAACAACACCAGTAAGTGGGCAATAGTTGATCACACGGTCATGTAGAACTAGAGCATAAGTTGCAGTATGTTCTGGAAAATTTGATGAAGATTCAAATTCGATTAGTACATCTGTGGTCTGGATTTAATTATTTCTTTCTGCTTAGAACAGTCCATCAGGATGATTGGTGGCACTTCCTTGAATTTCCCTGGACTGAATAGGCATCCTTCCACTTGAACACCTTCATAGTAAGAAGCATGGAATCTTGCATACATGTCAAATGCAAGAATGCATACATACCGATCCCACTGTAGCAATAAATTGTCATACGGATAAAATTCGGAATTCAAGTAGATTCGGGCATTAGTTAAATTACAGCTGTCAAATACGGTGGAATCATTTCCTAAATTCCCCCTTCTATTGGTCTGGAATGCAAGTATGATGAATCTTGGTGTTTGCAGTTGCACTGAGGTTTCGATAGCCCGTGTTTGCTCGCTGTCGGTAGCACCGGGTACTCAAAAACCTCCCATGAGCGGTAAGTTAATGGCAGATGTGTACCGGTATTCAGAACTTTTAAAAGTTTCAACCGCTCCTCGTCTGCCACAGTGATGTGTGGCATTTTCCATATCATTTTATTGATGATGATCTGATTCTCCTCTTGAGCTCCTTGAATGTATGAATTGCTATCTGTTGCACTCCTGGTACCAGTTTAAGCTCCTGTTTAGCATTCGTTATAACTCGCTGCATGTCCTCAAAGTCCACCATAAGCATTTTTAGTGGTATGCATGCTGTAAATCGGCGGTACTCTTCTGCTGTTCTGTCCGCAGGCTCGTCTGTGAACCATCCTGTATTTTCTAAGCCACTCAAATCCGATGATGATGATGAGACATAAGTTTTAAGGGTTGATTCTATGCCGACATTACATGCACGATCAATCTCTACCCCATTAAGTTCATAATGTATTTCCTGGAACAGGAATGCCAAAGCATTAAGTGTAAGTCTTGATCCCACTGTATGACTACCAACCTTTTTCTTGAAGGATCCATCCAAATATATGGAACTCTTGCATGGAAGAGTTCACCCGTCTTGATGCTGGATGACACTCCTAATTTCATGGTTCTTGTGACATGTCGTTGAAGCATAAGGTATATGTGAGAAGTATTCCTGGTGTATGATTCGCTCATCATATTCCACTGGGTGAGATATATTGAGCGACGACGTCATTGCGAGGTTTCAAGCCTACTGATTTAAGAAACTTACAGTTCGCATGTGTTATTACCTTGCGGTTCTGCTGCCAAGTGCTATGCCGTGCGCTGCGTGGTTTATACCTTACGCCCATCTTGTCGTAGATGTAGTCGTACAATGATTTCCTCACCACGAAAGTCAATAAGTTGGTTATTCTGATTCACAGTACGCAGCTCCAGATAGTCCAATGTCTGAACTGTCACTGGAAGGTCTATAGTGGTGGTAGGAGTCTCAATAATCATATACCCTGTTCCAGCTGATGGGAAGGATCCGTAAATTGAATGAACCAATATGTCGTTGAGGTATGAGTTCATTGCAATGTTACACTCAACACGGATTGTACTGACAGAGAGAATATCTACTGTCTGATCAGATTTGTAAAATTTATTGGGTTCAGTCTTCAAAACTCGTCCCTTTGTGAAACCCAGTAGTGGGCCTATTGAACCTTTCTGCTTAAAGTCAGTCGAAGCATTCACCGTCCTTATTTCATATTTAAGTGTACTGATGTCTGCACGGAGCTCAATCCCTTTTCCAGACTGTTTTAAAATTTCGTTTAAATGGTCAATATCGTATGCACCAGGTTCAGTTTCTATTGTTTCTTCTTTACCATTAATTTTCAGATGCAGTTGATTGTTAGCCGCTGCGATATTTGGGATGGTGTTGTATGTCTCCAGTCCAATCAGTGCGATGCTTCAATCTCCAAAGCTTAAATCAATTGAAGGGAAGCAATTCGCACGTAGTACGAACTATCGTTCTTTTAATGTCACAGCGTACGACATTGCATCTAAACATCGACTGGTGAATGGGTGTTTAATACCCGGCCTTGTATATCATTCGTAAAAGTCAGAAGAAACATGATACATAGGTGACCACACAGGAATGTATCAAAGTCTTGGTAGCGTCGAAAATTGTGGAACACGTCTTCTGCCTGTGAAGCATCGTTGTAATTCTTCAGGGGATTGCCGAATGAGTCGAAATAGGAGACGTTATTTGTATATCTTTTTTTAATATATGCTACCCAGTGCGTTCCAGGTCCTCCTGCTACATCCAGATTCACAATTCCGCATTCCCCTGATTTCCACATAGTCTTTGGTAATGTATTCCGCAAAAACACACCTCGGAATGTTGAATTTCTTCGTAAAAAATGTAAAAAGATCTGTATTTCTAAGCGCCCTGTCTGGTTGGACTGCTAGAGTCTTTTCCTTTTCCTTTTTTTTTTTTTTTTTTTTTTATGAAGATACCTAGTCAAAAATGGCTTTAGCGCTATGGGACTTCACAAAATGGTTCAAATGGCTCTGAGCACTATGGGACTTAACATCTGAGGTAATCAGTCCCCTAGACGTAGAACTACTTAAACCTAACTAACCTAAGGACAGCACACACATCCATGCCCGAGGCAGGATTCGAACCTGCGACCGTAGCAGCAGCGCGGTTCCGGACTGAAGCGCCTAAAACCGCTCGGTCACAGCGGCCGGCAATACCTAGTCCTTTCTTGTATGATTTCAAGTGTAGCCCTTTCCCGATGGCTGCTTCCTCCTTTATGCGGTTATGTCTTCGTGCCTCCTGCAGTTGCTCCTGAGAGCTTTGTGCATTCTTGACTGTCCTGGCAATTGCCGCAGCACCCCCAGCCAGTAAACCAACCACTAAGAGACCGGCTAAGGCAGAAATAAGGAAGGTAATAATTCCACCCAATGTCTTTGGTATTGGAAGAACCCTGCGTGGTTTAATCGATCTTTTTTTTCTCACTCCTTTCTGCTTCAGGGCGCTTTTAGCTGCATACAACGCTGTCAGGATACAGTTTCTCATGCCCACTCTGGTTTTCATCTTCTTCCTTAGCGCCCTACGTGCAGCGCTCATAACTTGGCTGAATTTCTTCACAACCAAACCCAGCTAACTTTACCACGCATCCTTCTTTCAACTGCAAATGCTGCAATCCGTTTATCTATCTCGCACTTATTGCCTTAGCTTTATCAGTTAAAATTCGATCGGCGGTGTGACGATCATTATTTGCTGCGTAAGCGATGTCGTGTTTCATACACGATTCGTTAAGTGAATTTATAGCCTGATCACAGCGTGCCAGGCGTTTTGAAGTTTTCTCCAGGGCCACTATAGTTATATCCAGGAATGTGTGATACGACTGGTAGTTTGTCGAGAATACCGCCTCCTGTTCTAATGCGTCTCCTGTCACGCATCTTATGCTTCTGAGCTGCTTGCGGTCTGCGCTCCCTGTTATATAACAAATCTTCAGCGTCTGTCCAGCTGTTTTGTGACGCGGGAAAACCGCGCCATTTTACCAACATTCTATTCCCTCGACACCATATGCCCCTCTCTCCGAGATACACATCTGGTTCAGAGCTCTTCTGTAACTTTTATGTGTAAAATCATCCTTCAATTTCAGTACCACTGCTGTCCTTTAAGAGGTAGGTTCTAGGATTCGCTCTCTGCACTTTGGAAACTGATCAGTTTGGCATGTATGATTTCTCAAACGTTGTCTTCTGTTTCGAAATACGTACTAAATCACCTACATTAAATTTCTGTCTGTTCGGATCTACCATTTTAATACGATTGTATACAGTATCTAGAAGTTTATTATCATGAACATCGATTGGTCTCACTTTTATTGTGCGATGTTTGGTTCGATTATACTGTGCAATTATTTGAGGGAGAATATCAATACATCTGTATGAGCCTCGAAGATTGCACTGCATCCACATCTGGGGTTTCGCTGTTCTATTGAGGCGTTCCACGATACTCGCCTTCAGATGGGTGAACGTCGAGTAGTGATGTATTCCATACCGATCCATCACAGCCTTCAAATATTTATTGTAAAACTCACCGCCGTGATCTGTCTGAAGGTTGTCTGGGCTTCTATTCGTACCCGCCTGCAGCAATCCAACAAACACATGCGCGCCTTCCTTCCCTGTTTTCGCTTTCACAGGTGATGCCCAGTCATATTTAGAATAAGTGTCAATGACCATTAAAATATATTTGAATCCCTTATTCACACGTGAATATTCTGTCATGTCGACAAGATACGCCTGCCACAGGTCGTCAACTGCTTTCTGCAGTTCTCGAACTACAGTCTCCATACTTATTCGATGATGCCTCTTCTCTAAACTCAGAAATTATTCAAACAACTTCATTCGAATGAGCTGTATTACCAACTGATGGTATGAGCAGTCACAGCCGGTCTATCAGCTCATTGGGGTTGTCGTAATATATATACTGCGAGAGTCGATTGCTCACTCTTTTATGCAGAATGTCAATACCATCACCACTGCCATTTTTTTCACCATCAAAAACAGGTCTTATAATGGATTTGTATTTCACATTGCTTCGACTTTTTGTATTCTTATGCAGAACAGTGAAAGGCAATATTTCACAATACATTTCCAGATCTTTAGACGAACAATTTGCAGTTTTTGTGGGTCTTAGAAAAATAAGGTTCAGTAGACCGGGTGTTATTTGAAATTGTTTATCGCCGATCTCTATCGTTTTTACATTTAAAGTTTTAGGCTGTGTGCCCAACATGTATGGTTTCTCATCACTACCACCGAATATTTTGTCTATCCTAGTGTCATCGTCGTCTTTGCGAAATTTCGCTGAAAGTTCACCGAGAGATACAATAACTGGTTTAAATGTTTCTGGCACTGGCAGCTCCCGCTTCAAATCCTTAACCTCAGCAACTCTAACCTCTCGCAAACGGCGTTCCGTGCCTCGATGCCTTTATGCTTAGTCGACATCTCGGTGTATACTAATCGGTCTTCTGTGGACCTTGAGGTTTATATATCCGCTCTTATTCTTCTTATGCTGTCCCCCCTTCTCAGTAACAGCTGTTTTCCATTCAGTTAAGTTGCCTATTTTGTTTTCAGTTGCGTTAACCCAGTTTTACAATGTCCCGTTCTCAGTGACAGCTATTCCCCCTTCATTTAAACCGTTTACTTTCTCCTCGATGGCATTAACCCGATCATTCAGTATATTGTTCAGTCTCAGAAGGGTTTGACAATACGTCTCTAGTTCCTTGTGTACACCTCCAACTTTATGTTCGAGAGTTTGAATTTTCGCGTCCATGTACAAGCGAATGTTTTGTCTATGTACACCTATCCTATCAAATGGAGCTCCCGGCATGCGTGCGAATTTATCGATGCTGAAGCTTATACTGATGTACTCACATGACTATATTTGTAGGAACTCCTGGAAGTTCCGTCTGTACCTGCCGTCATTCAGTTTCCTTGTTTTATCAATAACGAGAAACCCTACTGTGATTGATTCCAGCAATCTGTAAATATCTTTAAAAAATCATTGAACGACGTTTCGGTTCCTACATGAGCCTGGTAAACGTGTTTTAAATTCAGATTGTCCTTTTTGAATGCTTACTTAGATTTGCATTATCCCTCACTAGCTGTTTTGGGATTCTGGAATATGTCTGACTCAGATAAAATACATCAACGGCCATATGGCAATCGAAACAAAAATATCGCCTAATCTGATTTTGATTTTCCACAGCAACATCGTCAAATATGGACACTGTGTTTAGCTTTACCTTTTCCGGTGGAGGGATATTGTTACTCTCACTGAATGTCGTGTATGTCACACCATTTACATCCTGCAAAATCTCCTGTAGTAGTTGGTATTTGGGCTGAAACAATGTTCTTGAAAATACACGTACATGCTCAAAGCGGACTCCATCCGGATGTGTTAGCAGCGACATGAGAACATATTTGTCTTGCCGCAGTTGGATGGTCCTACAATTATTGTATGTATGTTGTCGTGAAGGAGAGCGCCATTCTTCTTCTTCAGGTCTTCTTGCGCACCGTCACAGCTCCAGTCACTTACAACAAAGTCTTGATGCTTCACCCACGCTGCCATGATACCTACTGCGACATAAAACATAGAAAATAATGAACACTATTCCCTTTCCCCGATACCGACCATTTCAGATAGTGACGTGCAAGGGGCTTTTGCGGAGAATTTGGTTAAATGACATAATTTTCTGCTGTTGCATGTTTCCAGTGAAAATTCTGGGGCAATAGCTTTAGTACTTGCAATATAATAAGAGGTAGGAAATAAAAAACACATACATGGTTACATACATTTTTTAAACAGTAGCCGGCCGCGGTGGTCTAGCGGTTCTAGGCGCGCAGTGTCCGGAACCGCGCGACTGCTACGGTCGCAGGTTCGAATCCTGCCTCGGGCGTGGATGTGTGTGATGTCCTTAGGTTAGTTAGGTTTAAGTAGTTCAGTAGTTCTAAGTTCTAGGGGATGATAACCACAGATGTTAAGTCCCATAGTGCTCAGAGCCATTTGAACCATTTTTAAACAGTAATCATACACAGCATGCACTACATCAACTGGTTATTCCTTTATCTTAAGGCCATCACAGAATGTAGAAAATATAGCCTTCTTGTAAGCACAGAATTCAGCACGTATTTCTCTCAAACTTATTAACGGTGCATTAGTTTTCGTCAGCACCATACTGACCCACTGTTCGAAGTCGTCTACATGCACACTGTTCATACTTAGATACACTGCAATGTCTCTACACACAGCTTTAGCACAATGCAGCCACCTGTTCAGTCTTTTTAACACAATGGATAGTACCATCTGTAGATCGAAAAAGTTTTGAACGATGGAGTGCTGTAGATAAATGGATGTGTTACCTGATTTCACACGGAGAGCAGTCATTGTACAAAGGAGGACGGCTCGGGTGATACTTGGTGGTCATCTGCAGGATGATATACGCTTTTGCACGACAGAGTTCATCCCATTGGACCTCCGTAAACCGCACTTTAATACTTTTAGCTGCCTTCTCGATCTCTATCACAATACGCCACAATCTGTCTGAGGTTGCTTCTATACCAATATGTAAATGTTTCGAACCAGTAGCACTTAAATTATACACTGAAGAGAAGAGTAGTGGTGCACAGGACTTAATTGGTATCTTCTCACCCACTGCATCCTCACTCTGTCCATACAGTATCACTGGAATACTCTGTGATGGCGCGTATGACGCAGACCAGTACCGACCGACGTCATGCTGATTAGGACCCCCACTGCACTTCAGGGAGTCAGGGCCTCCTGGGTGTCTTCAACCGACATTAACAGCTGATTGTCCTACTCCATCAAGCTGCCCAGGTGCGCGACAGACTCCCAGGACGCTGTCGCTGCTGCGGGTCCCGACGGGCTGGTACACGTCGCTGTTGCAGACCCCGACAGGCTGGAGGCCGTCGCATCCGCTGAATAGCAAAGAAGAATAACCATTATAAGCGATGATAGAAACACAAAAACCCTCACATGGCAGTAAACATAGACATTAAGCAGGGGGCACTTACGGGGCTTCTTCGTATATCATTGATGCTGTGGCAGGACAGCGCTGGCCGATCTCGACTGGCGCTTCATTCTGGGTAGCTGACTGCAGCTGGGGCTGGAGAGATGCTGCGCCCACCTTATAGCACCGTTCTGATCGCATGCTGCGTTCCTATTGGCTACTACCAATTTCAAGGGCCTGTGGTGATTTAATTGCGTTAGGGGAGTGCAACTGAGCTTTACACCCAGGAGGACCAGGGTTCGAGTCCCGGAAAGGATACCACCAATTTTAATTTCCCTCCCCCCCCTCCAAATTCCCGGGTGGGGGTGGGGTGGGATATCAGCACAACCCTGGGACGAAGAAATTCCCACCAAACTTCGAAATTCTGCCAAAATTCGAAATTCCCGCCAATAGGGTAGGTTGGGGGAGGGGGTTGGTGGTGAGGAGGGGGCTGGGGCACACGTGCAGCAGAGAAAACACGTGACGTCATCCGGGGGCGGGGGTGCTCGTGGTCGGGGGCGGGGGTGGGCGGGGGTGATTAATTGATCAATTTAATTAATTTGCATATCAATTTGCTATCAAAAGTGTCCCACAAACCCCAACTCCCTACAACTTGAATGCAGTAAGCATATTCAGAACGGTGTAGGTTGCAATAGCTACTTGGAGATGAAGAGGCTTGCAAAGGATAGAGTAGCATGGAGAGCTGCATCAAACCAGCCTTTGGACTGAAGACCACAGTAACAATAATGTAGGATGAAGTAATATTACATAGGGCCGAGCGCAGACACCTGTACCTAAGGTCGGGATAGGTGTTGGGAATCTGTGAAGCGTCAACAACGCTAGTGAAACATAATTGGTGTTTATTCCTTCATTCTCATTGTTTACAAGTCGACGTTCTTCCGCACCAGCCTCTCCTGTTGCTCATTTAGCTTCGTGTTGGATTCTAACAGACGTCCGTCGAGTCGGCTCAGAGGTTGCAATCGTAGCAGAAGATGTCAGCTAACTTGGCGCAGCGACGGACTCTCGGAGATCAGGCTCGGCCGTTGCCCAGAAGTGCTGTCGAAGATAATCAGCTCCTCCAGCAGTAGATGGTAGGCGGTGAGTAGCGTGAAGTTCATCAGGTGAAGGCCATCGTCATCAGTAAATCTTCAGCTAGTTCACAGATTGTACTGGAACATCTAGGACGTAGGTGGAACTGAGTGTTATTACGTAAATGCCACCGATCCCAGTGATCAGTTCATGATGAGAGCTGGAGTGTTTGAAGGGAACTAACGTGGGGCTGCGACGCAAGTCTCGCTTCAAAATTACCGCATCTGTCCTCCTTATTCCTTTATATTACAGGCTGTTAACTGCTCTGTCAGTACCTTGCTATGTGCTATTGTGTAAGAGATAGAGTTCCTTGGAACACGTCTTACGAGCTAACGTATATGTCTGACTCCCTTCCTTTGGTTTTCTGTCAGAGTCTCCTTTCTGCTGAGTGTAGATCCTCACTCGGCTGACCAGACAGTGTCGTGTCATCGACCTGACCCACTTGCGACATAATGACTCACTTCCTGCTTCCCCCTCTGTCTCTAGCATGAGAAATTTGAGTGAGTTATACAATTTTCTCACTTCTACTCAGTTCAGTTCACACACTAAAGAGACAAATTTCAACATCGTATATCAACTGAAGCACGTCAAATATTAATCCTATAATTACTAATCCAGATTAGCACAAACATGGCTTAAATAATGCTTGTAATTGCAGCTCTGCATGTGTCAGTCCCTGAAATATGTTTTGCCTGCCATGGCGCATTCAGTCACCAGGGAGTAAATGATGTCCAACAATTCACGCAGTAAGACTACGTTTACATTGTCCTGACTTTATAGTAATTAAAACTGTACAGCTCGCGTATTTTTTCTCTTGCTGGTTGTCTTTTTTGTTTCGTGTTGATTCCTTCCTTCTCTGTTCGTTTATTGTTGAAGTTTAAACATAAAGAACAAATATGCATTGATTAGTTTTCAGGTAAATAAATTGCAGTTAATATTATTCGCAGTTATTCTATATCAAACACTGAATCCACATGTCTCCAAATCGCAATGTAATTTTTGCTGCCATGCTTTACTCGGTGACTGGTAGAAGAAACATTTTGGTTGCTCTGCGTCAAATATGTTGTGCTTCTTCGCATCTGTTGAAAACAGGTGTAAATTAACTCGACAAGTTAAACAATTAACGTAATCCAAGTCAACATAATCTGAGTCTCTCTGTTTATGTTTTCTCACAACCGTTACATAAAAAGTAAGCGAGACTCTCGTTGCATCTGCTAAGCTCCATCTCTCTCAGCAGAAAACCAAAAAATCTCCCTCTTACTTTTTTCATTACTTCGCGCCAACTGAAACGAGATGGCAGCAGAGATAAAACCTAGCGCCTAGAACCGCTCGGCCACCCAGGCCAGCTTTTAATTAAGAGACTCTATCATGTTATGTAATGGCACCTTAGTTTAGCATTAGTGCTCAAGTGCGATTAAGTCACCCTTTACCTGTAATTGTTTCATTTGGAATTCCTGTATCGGAGTTAGAATTTCTCAACTTTGCCAGTAACCCCCTTTTCTTAATTTGGAATTGTTTGTTAGAGAACTGAGTACGTTGGGTTTCTAATTGTATTTGAAAAGTTTCATGTACTGGCTAGTCCACAATTTTTAATTCTCAAATTATTTTTTAATGGCATAAAGCCCAATAAAGTGTCTGAATTATAAAGTGTGGCTACCAACCATGATTCCATCCCGCTTCCTCTTTATGGTATTTAAAATATACTGTGCAAGTGTGGTACGAATAAGGAATCACCTATCAAGCATAACAGGTTAGTTAATTTATCACTGTACACGACTACGATTTGCAGGACAGACAGAGCACAGATAACGTCCTTTACGCATAATTACAGCTCCAAGAACGAAGATATTCAGTTTGAGTGCATAATTCTCTTAGTAAATTTAAATTAAAGTTAAGGTTGTAGACCAGGCTACAATTTTCTTTACTCTAATTTTTCATTGGCTTAAAATATTCCCTAGAGACTCTGTTTTTAAGATTCATTCAAATAAATTGTGCCATAAAAGTTAAAATGTGTTAAAGCCCCGATTTACTGCATGAGGCTCTGGAGCAACCGAGCGTTCAATGCAGCCAATGTAATGATATAATAGTTACCGGCGCAGTTGTGGTCCTTTTAATATCACAGAGGACATCAGTGTCGACTAAAATACTGTTCTCCACAAGATCTTTCTTCGTAACATGATTCTTTTGAGGCAAGCAGTCTGAAAGTATGTGTTTGTATCGCGTCTGTTTAATTTGTCATATCGCTTGTTTTCTATACGAAGTAAAACACGAGTGCTTGAAAATGACAAATGAATGTACTTATACGGATGGAAAAGTTTAGAGGTGTCATGAAAAAAACGCTTCGAACTGGTAAGCGAAAGCCAATTAATCGGTGTAATTTCGTAAAAATGGAGTGTTTCACCATCGGTGAAAAAAATGATGAACTGTAAGATACTGGCATTGCCGATTAAAAGTTTATTCAATTTTATTATTTAAAAAATATAATTTGAGACTTTAAACGCTTTAAATAATAATAATAATGATAATAATAATTTCAAGATGGCTGCATCTACAACACATGAAACATATATGCAATTACATTGAACCTTTGTGTTAATTGGGATCAACTTATTTTCCACTGTAATACAAAGCATATTTGCGATATATTTTAATTTCGGTTTTAGTTGCACATTTTAATAGCGACTTTTTTCTCGAAAACATTCACTTTTATTTCAGAGGCCGCCATTTCGTTAAAAACCACTTTTTGAATATCCCTACGTACTACGTTAGACAATATCATCATTTTCAAACTTGTTTAAAAATCCTGTTCTACGTTGAAAATTGTGGCGTTCAGAGCTCCCACCAACCGCCCTCGCACTCCACGAAGGCCTTTTGTCGGTGTCGTGTAGTGTTCTCTGGATGCAAGTTGTTGTGACTTGGCAAGACAGCCAAGCCACTATGATTGGTAGGCGAAAGGCACGCGTTAAGCTCACGCAGGCTGGCGTGAGGTCTGGAACAGTTAAGGGAATTTATAGTAGGAAGAAAAGTACGTAGCTTCTGGAATACTTAACTTTAATCCATAATTGGTGAACATCGGTCTGACGGTACATGCATCACAAGATAAATAGCAAATGATAATGGCGCCTTGCTAGGTCGTAACAAATGACGTAGCTGAAGGCTATGCTAACTATCGTCTCGGCAAATGAGAGCGTAATTTGCCAGTGAACCATCTCTAGCAAAGTGGGCTGTACAACTGGGGCGAGTGCTAGGACGTCTCTCTAGACCTGCCGTGTGGCGGCGCTCGGTCTGCAATCACTGATAGTGGCGACACGCGGGTCCGACGTATACTAGCGGACCGCGGCCGATTTAAAAGCTACCACCTAGCAAGTGTGGTGTCTGGCGGTGACACCACACAAGTCTTTTACATAACAAAAATACATAATTTAAGTCTTTTACTTAACAAAAATACATAATACAACCTTAAAGATGTATAATAAAGGCCTGAAGTCAGTTTTTTAATTTGTTCTCATTTTATTGAATAATTAAATCATGAATATCGGTTACAAAATCTGTCGTCACTCTGGTCTACTCCCTTAAATGTTTTCAAGGAATTTAAATGCGTTCAGATAATATTAAGTTCTAGTCAGGTTTGGTCTAAGTAATAAGAGTGCTATCCAAATCATTTTGTGATTAAGGTTCCAGGGTGCCGGAGTCGTGGTTTCCATACTGCCCGGATGGCACAGGGCGGAGTGCGATAGTGAGGTTCTGTGGAATGCCTGAAGACACTAGACACTGTTATCAGAATAAACACTTGTTATTCATAGATACGAAGTTATCTTCCTTCATAGCAGCCAGTAGCTTGGCGAACAGAAGGTTGCTGGTCACAGCGATATGTGCTGACGCCACGGTGTCTCACAGTCTCGGAAGCCTCAGAGAGGGCGGCACATTCCCAGCAACTCGTGACGTCGCAGTCAGCTAGCCACAGTTCGTTCCGTGTTACACGCGCTGCCCCTCGCGGCCAGTAGGTTACCAGGACGCTCTCGATGACGTCATAGACCGCACCCTGGAAAGACAGGCAACAGCTCTGCACAAGGTGGTCATAGTCGTGAAGGGTAATGTCATGAACCCTCAGCGAAAGAGTAGCCAGTGAAGCCGATGTCGGCTCGTAGATGCAGGTCGGGTGCAGTAGTTGCAGTGCTGCCCTAGGTCAATGGTAGCTCAGGAGCTCAATAGGTACCCCAGCTACACCTCCAAAGGGTCTGATGGGAGGACGCACTCAAGCCTTTTCAGCATGAAGGCGAAAGCGAGGCAGCATCAGCCCGCACCCGCAAGCGAGGCAGCATCAGCCCGCACCCGCTAAGTCCTTCAGGCTACGCTGGCTATTGCATCGTAGATCGTCGTCTTTAGGTGGACCACAGACGGGGGCTCACAGGTGTCACGTTGGGACTGGTTAGCTGCAAACAGAGCACTAATCTGTGGAAATGAAGGTACCTGTATTGGTCAATCTACATTAATGACATTGTCAAGTGGCAAGAATGAGCGAATGTGCTCTAGTTTTCCGAGCCCATCAGCATTCTACACCAGGCTGTGGTATCTCAACCCTGCTCTTTATATGCTTAGTTCAATTACTTCCGCAGGATCTGTGTGCTGAAAGCTATTTTTGTGTACAACTTAGGCGTTGTTACTTCATTGTATATCGTCAACAGAATGACCTTTAGCTCCCTGAGGTCACTTTGCTGCATCGGCACCTTGATACTCCAGCTTGGGTGCAATGTGGCAATTTAGCCCGGTGGTGTGTTCATGCTGCGTGCTACATAGGCTGTTCTTCCTGGCTGTCATTCCAATCTAGATGTTGATTCCGCTATCTAGATATTGATTCCGCTCAGGCTCTGGCACTGATCGTGTAAACGTTGAAAATTTTCACATTTGCGCAGAATATCATTCCAGGGCGCAAAAGAGTCATCAATTTTGCTACGATTTGGGGCAGCATTTTACAAGCACTATCCTAGATACAAATTTCAGGTATTCGCTTTCATTGTGCAGTACCCTTCAAACTTTTACAAAAGCACCAATAGCAGCAGGCAATACTCTTTCATTTGTTTACATTCAAAATACTGGAATAACGAAGACAGACAAAGAAAATATTGATCTCTTCTGCCAAACATATTTCGAGATAAGTTGAAGCAGGTCCCGTACATACGCTTAGAATAGGTTAAAAATACGTTCCTTAGTGGTCACTTTATAATTTCAATGCTCCCAAGTAGTTCATTAATTGGAAATTTGTGCCACTATTCTTCATACAACTCTCCTTTACAGAATGTGTGCATTTCCTAACTTCAGTCTCACCCTTCGTTTCTTCTACAGGCAGTCTGGTTTTATACCTACAGTAACTATTATCAGCATTTTTGATAAATATTTTTGTAGCAGATTTCGTTGTATGTTTCCTTTTCTATGGACTTTTTTACGTAGAGACTCTTAACACAGTAAAGCTCGCTGTCTCTTTGATTAAATTAACTGGGATTGCTACGTAAGTCCATTTTCCATAAAGTGTAGCAACACTGTCTGTAACTACAGTTACGTACTTTTCTTCATTGTCATCAATAGTTTATCTGTCTCTAATGGCCACTTGATCAACTGAATTTTCTTTTCATTTCGCCAGTGATACCCGTGATATTTTGCACTCCAAATATTTATACGTTTATTGCATTGATTTTTATTAACACAAATGTTCTAAGCTGTGTCTTTATGTCACAGCGAAAACAAAGACACGTCTGTTTCAGATCAAGCTCAACTGTCTAATAAAGGAGTGATATCGCAGAATTGCTGAAACTGCGATTCCTTGCCGGAATTCTGTTCAACAACTCAGCCTCTACCATAATTCAAACACGAGAATTATAAAATCCATCCACACTTAAAAGAACACTTTTCAATATGGACCATTAAATCGGTTTGAAAGGAAATCTGTCGTTTACACTGCAAAGAGACCAAACAGAACATATTTGCGGGTTGTATTAAGTCATTTGGAGTTCAAATTCTGGATGGCTATATATCACCGCGAACTTGCAGCTTAAAACGAGCTTCCGAAAGCAAATTCTCCCCTGTGCATAGCAGAAATATATTAGCTTTAAAGCTTATTCCAGCTTTCTACATAGTGAATGGAATTCTTTTATAAAGCAACTAAGCCGATACTTTCCGCTGATTTAAAATGAAAGCTCACGTTACTGCACGTCCGCAACACACGCGCTCGGTACGTCAGATCAAAGATCATTTTGCCCAAAACATCGTGTGTGATAAAAGAATGTATGCCTGAGTGCGTTTTACATGGAGATACGATCAGTGGAATAGCACAGCTTTCTAACTGCAGAAAAATCGGTTCTACTGCAACTTTAATTCGATGTAATAGGCCTCTGCTCAATAAACGATGATGATCACGAAATATTTCAGCTTAGATCAAAGGTCCGATTTAATTTGAATAATTAACGAAAGTAAACTCGCGTTTCTTTCTTTCTTTGTCATCTGTTCCTCCTCTCCGGCAAAGGCCGCCACGGTTTTGTATTTTGCAACTATATAATAGTAGGTATTCACACTTACCTACTGATTTTATAAATGCGGAAGTGATTCGGTTTGCTAGGCTTTCACAACTAAATCGCTGAACCGACTTTGATGAAATTTGTATGAAGGAAGGCTGAACGCTGAGGAATAAAGTCTGTCATACAAGACATTTCTGGATTTAAAAAAATATAACACAAAATATGAAATAATAATTACTCTATGAAAAAGGTATTTGCTCTTTGACTTTAGAATTTTATCATACTTACGAGGTGTGACAATAAAGTAATGAGACTGATTTTCTTTGCAAAATGTGACAACCCTGCAAGTTTGCATAGGCACAATGTCTTTATCCTTGGTCTTTAAGCTGCTTCTAGTCCAAGCGGCACATCGTTGCAACTGCTCAGTCGTGAGTTGTGCTGTAATAGGTTAACACATGTTTGTGTCTCTCGTCACGGAAATGGAACCGCTAATATTGCGCAACGGCATACCATTTCTTTTTGAGTTAAATTGGGTGAAAACGCGACAACAACTTACGGTAAGCTTCAGAAGGCTTTTGGAGAGGAGGTTATGTCAAGAGCTCAAGTTTTTCGTTGGCATAAAATGTTTAGTGAAGGCAGAACGAATGTTGAAGATGAAGACCGCAGTGGACGACCATCAACCTGACGGACGGATGTCAGCTTGACCAGGTTGCGTGAACTCGTATGATCTGATGGAAGATTATCCGTGAAAACGCTTGCAGAAAGCCTGAACATCAATCGAGAAACGGTTCGTCTAATAATAACTGAAGATCTTAGTATGAGAAAGATCTGTACGAAAATGGTCCCCAAAAATGTCACACCACAACAGCAAAAAAGACAGGAAAATGTGGAAGCCGATCTGTTGGAGCAAACGGAAATCAATTCAGAATTGTTGAGCCATGTTATCACTGATGACGAAAGTGGTGTTTTCAGTACGATCCAGAGACAAAACACCATAGTTCGCAATGGTGTTCAGAGGGATCTCACAGACCAAAAAAAGCTCGCATGTCAAAGTCAAAAGTGAAATGCATGCTTTTGTGCTTCTTTGATTCCAAAGGAATTGTTCATAAAGAGTGGGTGCCTCCTGGACAAACGGTTAACCAATATTGTTAAAAAGAAATTTTAGAAAGACTTCGTAAAAGAGTTTTTCGTGTCCGTGCCAATATTACTAATAATCGTATTCTGCATCACGATAATGTGGGCATTGGGGCTTGATTATAAAATCGTGCATGGGGGCATAATTATAAAATATATGAAACGTCCCCTTAGAAAAATTATACATGACTGTGCTTAAACTGACACGCAGTATTTTTGCCGCAATGCAATCTGAATTTCAAAAATCCCTACAGAAGAATGGCCCTGACTAACATTAACCTATACGTTTCACAAATCACTTACCTCACAAAAATCTTCGTTACTCGAACTACTGCAATACAGCGAGCACTACTACTGCAAGCTAAATAAAAGATTCAAACTACGGAAGGCACTAACTACTGATGGGCATAGTTAGCAAATGAAAGATTTTAATAGAGAAGAAACAATGTATTTACCTTAATAGTCATAATATATATAGCAGTTCATGACATCCATTCTTACAAATGTACTGTTTCTGATAGACACACTTCCAGATTATCCATTCTCAAAAATCGACCATCTCACTTCCCCACATCCACCATTGCTGGCGGCTCGCCTCCAAAAGCGCAACGCTACGCGCTGTTAACACCCAGCTGCCCAACACTACAACGGCAGACAACAATGCAAACCAGCCACAGACTGCACACAGCAGACAGTGATTTTCATACAGAGCGCTACGTACTTACATAGCCCCCATGCTCCCCACAAAAAATTTTACAAATTGTTTTGGGCACTGGCCAATATATATTTGTTAAAATTTTTTTCACAACTACAATAACAAAGAAATCAAATGCACACACTTATTGATACAATGTTGGTCAAAAGCTAAAATTCTCTCACGGTCCATAAAGACAGTCCTGATCATTCGTCACAGTAAAATTGCAGTGGTTTTTTTTTTCAAAGTCTGAGCAGTAAATGAGAATGCACACGGAAGTAGTGGATATCCATGCAGTCTTGAAGAAGTAGTGTTGTCCTTCCAACGGAAAGACAGTGCTGACTCTTGACATGCAGACAGGTAATGGGCCACAACAGAGCAAACCCACAGCAGAGTCAGTCGAAGTTTTGAAGAATATTGGTGGGTAGGTCATCACAGAGCAGACCCACTGTAGCCCTGGTAGATAGTATGGTATTGGTGGGTCACCAGAGTTGCAGACCCAGTGCAGTCCTTGTGGAAATAATGGTATTGGTGGGCCATCAAAGATGCAGACTCACTGTAGTCCTTGTAGAAATAATGGTATTGTTGGGCCATCAAAGATGCAGACCCACCGTAGTCCTCGTAGAGATGGCTAGTAGCCATCTGTTGCTACTGTGCAGGTGCACAATCATCATCGAAGAGTCTTGCGGACAATATAGCAAGTCCATGAACCACCACTTGTCCACTCAAAAAAAATTTTTTTGAAATGTCCTTAGAACCAGCAATGCTGTTATCCAGTCCCTTTCTGAATTATTAACACACGTGCCAACACTATCAGTCCCTACTTCTCACATATTGTCCATATACTATGACCAACAGAAACGTGTGAAGTGAAATGTAACTTACAAGTTACTTAATTTGATGAACTGGTGTCAATTACAATTTTATAACATAAGAATACAATAACAAAGGTACAAAATACATCATTAAAGAACATAACAATACAGATAACATTTGTAGTAATAGGGGCTTTACAAAAGAATAGAAATAAACACATACATCAGTGTTACAGGAATTATGACATCAGTAAATATATAAAATAATGAGAATAGTTTTCGAAACATTAATTTCACACATGAGCATTAAAACAGAACAGAATAAATAATGTCTAAACATCTTTACAAAGAAAATAACATAGTATTTGAAAAATTCTACAACATAAATCTTATTAGCTACACACATAAAGACAGGAAAAAGACAAATACACAAGGATACGTAAACAAATAGCGGAATACTACGAAAGGAAAGACAGGGTTCGTTTTCAGGGTAACATTTGGTACTGCAGTCCAACCCAAAACTTCATTCCATAGACCTTTCGTCTTATTTCAAGATTTGTTTCCACCAAAAAAAATCCTATCCAAGCATGCTTTCTGTATTTATATGTTCACATATTTCTTACCTCATTATTTATTTTCCATAATCTTACCTCATCATTTATTTCCAAGAAAATCATAACTAAACCTGTTGTCCCTAAACCCTACTTTTTTGTTCATATCCTCTTTCAAAATACTTTTTGGCCAAACCATTTTCTTATAGCTTCTCAAAGCATTTCTTCCAATTCATCACAACTCGTTCTCTTATATAGCCTACCCCATATTAAGCTAACTTAAATCTACTGAGCTAAACTAAGGGACGAGGCAATGCAGCAGCACAAAACAATTAACACAAACAGCAATGACAAAAAATGCAAATTGGCAAAGCAAGCAGATATATATATATATATATATATATATATATATATATATATATATATATATATATATATATATAAGTTAGCATAGCAAACGCAACATTATCACTAATATGAGCCAATCTGCAGCAACTTATACCTAAACATGACAAAGCTCATGCAGAAAAAATATTACAATAAAATCAACTATGCGGATAAGGGAAATGTCTATTCACATCTTAATGTCTATGTAATTAAAGTGGTGCACCATAACAACTTATTGTAAAAAAAATATTACCATGTACTTGAAAAGAAAATTATGTATGCAGTTACTGTTACTAGTCCCTCCTTATTGTTCTTTCCCATCCAAGTGCTCCTTTTTTGAAGAATGTGGATCATAAAATTATTATTTAACAGATCTGTTGACAGAAAGTTTTCACATTAGCAAATGCATTTAAGTTTATTTTATAAAACCAATGTTGTAACACAGCTGGAAACCAGCAATTATCTAAAGTGAAGCATAAAAATATCATTCAATAGTCATGTGGAATTTCATAAGTTAGTAGAAATTCTCTCAACTCTCGTAGAAAGACCCTTGTCATAATCAGGTGTGCAGATGTTAGAATATTACCCATCAGTTCATAAGCATTTCAGTAAGTAGCACAAAGTACAATATGTTTCCAAGTACTGAGCGTGTCGTATTTGCAATGCCTTCTACAAAGGAATGTCAATAGCGAGGATAATGGCCTCCCTTTTTTTTCCACCTTTGCCTCTGAAAGGCACACACTAATGGTTTTTTCCCAGGCGACTATCACGCAGCTGGGTGCCCACCGCAGATTACGTGAAGGTCACTTAACTTTCCTACCAAAATATTTACGACAGCAGGTCGCGCTACAGTGACAGTTTCATATAAAAAATTTCACAGGTCGAGAATTTGCGTTACAAATGTGTAGAAACAAATTCCTATAAATACTACAGTGTCCAAAAAAATTTCAGTGGTATTGTGATTCATTCACACATGTACACACATTTCATAATTCTAAAGTATGATTCTTGGTTTCCAACATCCTTCTCCACAAATCAGAGTCCCTAACCACTACTCGTTACTCCTTACCTTATTATACATATACATATTCGACGACACTTCAATCTTGCGTCGACACTTCAACATTTCATCATAATAAATACATAGCATAATCAGATTCCTCATATAGCATCAGCTTATTGATCATAAACATACCATATCGACATTGTAATAATAACATCATAAAAACTCAGCCAAATCTCAAAGATGTCGTAGATTTCTGCAATAATTTCAAAACCTAAAGAAATTCTCTGCTCATTTCAGTAGTGTCATCTACCTCAATGGCAGACAACAATGCAAACTAGCCATAGACTGCACACAGCACAGCCAGTGATTTTCATACAGAGTGCTACGTGGCATTACCAATATAAGAACCTAAACAGCCTACTTACAAATGAATGTAATAATAATTTTAGTAGCTGTGTATCTGGTTAGGAAGTCTCGTAACACGTTGGCCCTGAGTAGTATTAGTACGCACTCTGACTGCATAAAATAACAATAAAGAATGAAAGGAAATTTTGGGTTAACACAATTGATTAAGTCCCCTGCAACTATAAAAGCTACGAAACAACAAAGCACAAGTGTAACTGTTCTGTGTGTGGTAGTGTGGTTCAACGTACATGTGTCTGGCATGGTTCTTCCTCAATACGACAAGAAATTTTAAACACCATTTACAATGAAGTAATTAATAAAGCCAGAAATACTATAATTGCACATAGAGACCAGAATTAGAGTCTAATACGTGGACATGAGCCAGATGCCTCGTTCACTGAACCTGTGACCAAGAGGCTTTGTTATTTAGGAAATTTGAAAATAAAAAAAAATTTTGTTACCTCCATATATATTGACGAAAAATACACTGTGATCATTGCAACATCTTCCATATATACATTACACCAACTGAACAGGATCATCTCTCTCAGCCAGCAGAAGAACAACTGCACACGACATGCTCTCAACCAGTACAGCTCTCGACATCCTCTCAACACGCACTTCCCACGACAACCTCTGAACTACAACTGCCCCAGTGGAGGTGGCGGAATAATACTCTTTCCGCAATCTCTGGCGCTGTGACTCAGTGTAGCCACCTTCCATAAGCCCCTCCTCCATGGGCTAGAATTAGATGGTATTTATGCCAGCATTGGTGGTGAAAATACCACCAAATTCGTAAAAAAAAATACAGACAAAAATAAAAAAAATGGCTCTGAGCACTATGGGACTCAACTGCTGAGGTCATTAGTCCCCTAGAACTTAGAACTAGTTAAACCTAACTAACCTAAGGACATCACAAACATCCATGCCCGAGGCAGGATTCGAACCTGCGACCGTAGCGGTCTTGCGGTTCCAGACTGCAGCGCCTTTAACCGCATGGCCACTTCGGCCGGCGACAAAAATAAAAGATAATATTAATAAGTAAATATCACATAACTAAATAAATTTTGGCTTTGCACTGACCCTTCAATAAGCTAATATATAAAATACAGTAAGGAATACAAATGCTTGCATACATGTGATTTTACATAATAGTTTACACAAGTATCCTTTGTTAAAGAATGTGGTTAAATAATTCAATCAATAGCGTCAGCAATGACGAATAGGTACAGGTAAGAGTCTCATAACATTTCATAAACAGTAAATACACAAAAAATCAGTTTATACAAATATTCACATAAAATCTTTTCAATAGTTCAATAAACAGGTAGCACTCCTCAGAGTAGTTGACAGCTCCAACATTAGCACCCAGCAATGGTCAACAGTTGGAAATAGCAATCTTATAACATTCCATCAGCAGTATTTAAGCAGCTCCAACAGGGGCACCCATCAATGGTGAGCAGGCGCAGACACCAACAAGTGACATTATCTCAGTAGAAGCAGTCCATTAGTGGCACCCAGCAATGTTGAATAGGTGCATACAGTAACAAGTGACACTACCTCAATAGAAGCAGTTCCATCAGTGGCACCCAGCAATGTTGAGCAGGTGCAGACAGTAACAAGTGACACTACCTCAATAGAAGCAGTTCCATCAGTGGCACCCAGCAATGTTGAGCAGGTGCAGACAGCAACAAGTGACATCATTTCAGTACAAGCAGTTCCATCAGTGGCACCCAGCAATGTTGAGCAGGTGCAGACAGTAACAAGTGACACTACCTCAATAGAAGCAGTTCCATCAGTGGCACCCAGCAATGTTGAGCAGGTGCAGACAGCAACAAGTGACATCATTTCAGTACAAGCAGTTCCATCAGTGGCACCCAGCAATGTTGAGCAGGTGCAGACACGAACAAGTGACATCATTTCAGTAGAAGCAGTTCCAACAGTGGCACCCAGTAATGTTGAACAGGTGCAGACACCAACAAGTGACATCATTTCAGTAGAAGCAGTTCCATCAATGCCACCCAGCAATGTTGAACAAGTGCAGGTAACAGTCCATAATATTCACTATCACTAATTAAACAGTTCATCAGAGTTCATCAGCAGAAATTAAACACTTCCAAGTGGCACCCATCAATGTTGAACAAGTGCAAGTAACAGTCCATAATATTCACTATCACTAATTAAACAGTTCATCAGAGTTCATCAGCAGAAATTAAACATTTCCAAGTGGCACCGATCAATGTTGAACAAGTGAAGGTAGTAGTCTATAATATTCACTATCACTAATTAAACAGTTCATCAGAGTTCATCAGCAGTAATTAAACATTTCCAAGTGGCACCCATCAATGTTGAACAAGTACAGTTAACAGTCCATAATATTCACTATCACTAATCAGACAGTTCATCAGGGTTCATCAGCAGAAATTAAACATTTCCAAGTGGCACCCAGTAATGTTGAACAGGTGCAAGCACAAACAACAGTTTGAATGCACACACATTTGCTTTTACAAAATTATTATCAATGCTCTTACACTAAACATACAAATTATAATAAACACACAAATGATATCAGATAATTGTCATATTAGCTATTACAAATACACAAATATCAGTAAACCTATAATATTTATGGGTGTCAGTACAAGCCATAACAAACAAGTAAAATAATATTTAGGAGATAGATCGGTACCAATTATTTCGGATTAGGAAAGGAATACACACGAAACACACTCACTCATCTTTCATCCACATTTAAGTACTACCACTGTGTAACTGAATAGTGTTAACTGTGTAAATGCAATTCTGTCAAAATTTGATGTTAGACATGTGTATCAAGTAGTAGTGGTAACAGTGTATAACAGTCAATAATAGTCAACGTCATATTCATCATATCAAGACCAATGTTTGCCAAGCCAAATCAAAATGTGCGGTTGCTGAACAACTGTCAGTGTGCCAAGATATGCAAATACTTCCTCTCTCCAAAAAAAGTATATACTGCTTATTGATTTAACAAAGTGTGTGTGTAGACAATCTTCCTTCTACTTGAGTGTTCTAGTCTGCCATCTTCATCCTCCTTGTTCCATATAAACCAACAAAAAAAAAAATATGCTCCTCACTTACTTTACCTCTTATCCACCAAAACTCCAATAATCATCAGCATCACATAATCTTAATACTTCAATAATACCTCATAAGTCGATACATATAAACCTTATTATCAATATCATTTACCTTACCTCTTGTCCACCAAAACTCCAATAATCATCAGCATCACATAATCTTAATACTTCAATAATACCTCTTACATCGATACATATAAACCTTATCATCAATATCATTTACTTTCCATAACAACTTTTTCCTCTAGTCAGTCTCCTCGAACAAGTACAGATAAAATCCTAGTGCAAACTTCAATTCATCATCCCATACAATCCAAAGACGCAATGTCCACACACAACCTCTGTGTAATCCACTTGACCCAAATCTTCTACTCATTATCATCATCATCATCATCATCATTTAAGACTGATTATGCCTTTCAGCGTTCAGTCTGGAGCATAGCCCCCCTTATACAGTTCCTCCATGATCCCCTATTCAGTGCTAACCTTGGTGCCTCTTCTGGTGTTAAACCTATTACTTCAAAATCATTCTTAACCAAATCCAGGTACCTTCTCCTCGGTCTGCCCCGACTCCTCCTACCCTCTACTGCTGAATCCATGAGTCTCTTGGGTAACCTTGCCTCTCCCATGCGTATAACATGACCCCACCATCTAAGCCTGTTCGCCCTGACTGCTACATCTATAGAGTTCATTCCCAGTTTTTCTTTGATTTCCTCATTTTGCACACCCTCCTGCCATTGTTCCCATCTACTAGTACCTGCAATCATCCTAGCTACTTTCATATCCGTAACCTCAACCTTGTTGATAAGGTAACCTGAATCTACCCAGCTTTCGCTCCCATACAACAAAGTTGGTCGAAAGATTGAACGGTGCACAGATAACTTAGTCTTGGTACTGACTTCCTTCTTGCAGAAGAGAGTAGATCGTAGCTGAGCGCTCACCACATTAGCTTTGCTACACCTCGCTTCCAGTTCTTTCACTATGTTGCCATCCTGTGAGAAAATGCATCCTAAGTACTTGAAACCGTCCACCTGCTCTAACTTTGTTCCTCCTATTTGGCACTCAATCCGTTTATATATCTTTCCCACTGACATTACTTTCATTTTGGAGATGTTAATCTAGATACCATAGTCCTTACATTTCTGATCTAGCTCTGAAATATTACTTTGCAAACTTTCAATCGAATCTGCCATCACAACTAAGTCATCCGCATATGCAAGACTGCTTATTTTGTGTTCACATATCTTAATCTCACCCAGCCAGTCTATTGTTTTCAACATATGATCCATAAATAATATGAACAGCAGTGGAGACAGGTTGCAGCCTTGTCTTACCCCTGAAACTACTCTGAACCATGAACTCAATTTACCGTCAACTCTAACTGCTGCCTGACTATCCATGTAAAGACCTTTAATTGCTTGCAAAAGTTTGCCTCCTATTCCATAATCTTGTAGAACAGACAATAACTTCCTCCTAGGAACCCGGTCATATGCCTTTTCTAGATCTATAAAGCATAGATACAATTCCCTGTTCCACTCATAACACTTCTCCATTATTTGCCGTAAGCTAAAGATCTGGTCCTGACAACCTCTAAGAGGCCTAAACCCACACTGATTTTCATCCAATTGGTCCTTAACTAATATTCGCACTTTCCTTTCAACAATACCTGAGAAGATTTTACCCACAACGCTGATTAAAGAGATACCTTTGTAGTTGTTACAATCTTTTCTGTTTCCATGTTTAAAGATTGGTGTGATTACTGCTTTTGTCCAGTCTGATGGAACCTGTCCCGACTCCCAGGCCATTTCAATTATCCTGTGTAGCCATTTAAGACCTGACATTCCACTGTATTTGATGAGTTCCGACTTAATTTCATCCACCCCAGCCGCTTTATTGCACTGCAATCTATTGACCATTTTTCCACTTCCTCAAATGTGATCCTATTTCCATCATCATTCCTATCCCATTCTACCTCGAAATCTGAAACATTACTGATCGCATTTTCACCTACATTGAGCAACTCTTCAAAATATTCCCTCCATCTGCCCAAGGCATCCACAGGATTCACCAGCAGTTTTCCTGACCTGTCCAAAATACTTGTCATTTCCTTCTTACCTCCCTTTCGAAGACTCCTAATTACACTCCAGAATGGTTTTCCAGCAGCTTGACCCATAGTCTCCAACCTGTTTCCAAAGTCTTCCCACGATTTCTTCTTGGATGCTGCAATTATCTTTTTGGCTTTGTTTCTTTCTTCAACATAACTTTCTCTGTCTACCTGGGTTCTGGTATGTAGCCATTTTTGATACGCCTTCTTTTTCCTTTTACAGGCTGCCTTGACTGTATCATTCCACCAAGCTGTTTGCTTCATCCTACTTTTACACACTACTGTTCCAAGACATTCTTTAGCCACTTCTAGTACTGTGTCCCTGTACCTTGTCCATTCCTTTTCCAATGACTGTAATTGACTACATTCAACTAACTGGTACCTTTCTGAGATCGCTGTTATGTACTTGTGCCTGATTTCCTTATCCTGAAGTTTCTCCACTCTTATCCTCCTACATATGGATCTGACCTCCTGCACTTTCGGCCTCACAATCCCAATTTCACTGCAGTTTAAATAATGATCAGTGTCATCAAAGAATCCCCTGAATACACGTGTGTCCCTCACAGCCTTCCTGAATTCCTGATCTGTTATTATATAGTTAATGACAGATCTGGTTCCCCTGCCTTCCCAAGTATACCGGTGAATGTTCTTATGTTTAAAAAAGGAGTTTGTGATTACTAAGCCCATACTGGCACAGAAATCCAAGAGTTGTTTCCCGTTCCTGTTGGCCTCCATATCCTCTCCAAATTTACCCATAACCTTTTCATACCCTTCAGTTCGATTTCCAATCCTGGCGTTAAAATCACCCATGGGCAGAACACTGTCCTTGTCCTTTACTCTAACAACTACATCACTGAGTGCCTCATAAAAACTATCCATCTTATCTTGATCTGTCCCTTCACAATGCGAATATACTGACACAATCCTAATTTTCTTGCTAGACACTGTCAAATCTATCCACATCAGTCGTTCGTTTACATACCTTATTGCAACTACACTGGGTTCCATTTCTTTCCTGATGTAAAGCCCTACACCCCATTGTGCTATTCCTGCTTTGACTCCTGACAGGTAGACCTTGTATTCTCCCACTTCCTCTTCTTTCTCACCCCTTACCCGAATGTCACTAAAATACATATTGGTTACCTTGTCCATCATTAAATAAAAGAAATGTATACATGACCTCTAACAGCCTTTGGTTTGAATAACTTTCAGTAAGTAAGTACGAGTACGGAGTGTGAATGGTCGTAATATTTCACACTGTGTACACCACTTCAAGAATCATGGCAAAACAGAAGCAAACATGTGGAGTATTTTTTGCATCAAGTGTCACTTGCTATTTCAGTTGCTCACGAAGAATGCAATGTAATAACTGTCAATGGTCTAAACCTAGTGGTGGTATGTCATGTCGTTAGCTTCCTTTCTATTAGCATAAATTTATACAGCTTCCATAAAACCTCCAGCTCATGTGACTTCAATGAAGTTTCTTGTACCAATGTCGTTCCTAGAATTATAGCAGTTCATTTTCTTATCTCAAAATATAAAACATTGAGCGTAAGCAAAACATGCAATAGCGAGTAAATATGCCGGTAGAGAACAGAATGTCAACAAGAGGATGTAGCACAATCCCTATAACGAGGCTCTGCCAAGCGAACGATCTATAATTAATACCATAGTGTGATCTAAACTCCATGTTCGTACACTGTATATCAGCATTTCTATATACCAAATTAAAGAGTAGTTATGACAACAAAACAAAAATGAGTAAATATGCAACCCATACCCAAAGCAGCAAATATATATCTTACATAATAAACAGGTCATTAGCATCATATCAGCATAAGCAAATAAATGTTCATATGTAATCTTAATAAGTAAACATGGAGGCGCAAGCAGATAAATCACAAAGTATAACTTACATACATAACCATATCAGCACAACTAATCAGGTGACAATTATAATTTCAATAAATAAGCACAGCAGGCACATAATAAAAAAAATGTGACATCAGAGAAAAAGCATTGCAGCCAAGCGATGCATAATATACATAAGTAACAACCCTGTTCATTAATCAATCATTGTCAAAATCGGTTAACACAAAGTATAAATTACGTAATCGCGAGCAGCAAATTATGTCTAAAGCACGTACCTGAGTGGAAATATGTTACCTGAAAAAGAACTCAATTATTAGTTACCTTTTTAGTTTATTAGTTTCTTCTTCTAAATTACATTCTTCCTGAAATTTTCTCGATAGCAAGTCCTCTTAACGTCGGACACACACAGAATTTACCTGTAGTTATTAAATATTTTATACAACTATATCCTGAAAAAAACTGAACATTAATAACATAATTTATCAAGTCACTATAGCTTTATGCCGAATTTAATCGGAGAAATTAGACTGTGTATTTGTTTACTGCTGTCAGTGCATTCGCACTGAGCGCTCGATCAGCTGTAGGTACGCGTGTCGTAGGAAGTAATTGTTTGCGGTCAACGACTGCCTTGTGCGGTGCGCAGACTTGACTGTTGCTTTGAGTATGTGCCGCCGCCAGAACACGACGCGGTATCCTTATATTCTTTGCATGTTTACATGTAACTGTTAGTTTCTCAGAAGTATGTCATTCCACAAACATTTTTAACGTTCGATGTATGATGTATTCCCTTAGAGCGCCGAGATTAAGAGTTTCTACTTCGACAGTGTTATCATGAATAATTTTGCGAACTCTATATGGACCGTTATAAAGCAGAAAAAATTTGCGACACAAGCCTTTTCCTTTGTGAGACAAACGATGAGACTTAATTAACAAATTTTGACCAACTGACAAAGTTTTTAAACGACCAGGACGTTTAGCTGATTTCTCTCTTCTAGCAGCTGCAGATGCAATATTTTGTAGAGCCAGGTTGACAACTTCAGAATGCCGCAGTTTCCGTGTAGGCGGAAAAGGAACGATTTCAGAAATGCGATTTGTCGGAGCTTGAAACGCGTATGTATTCATTACCAGCGATGGCGAGGCATGACAGAATCTCTGACCAGAGAGTTATTTATCGTTGCTAGTCTGCGCTTGACCACGCGAGACGAAAGTTCCAGTCTGTCTGTTGTACTCAGTAGTAGTGTGATGCGAGTCGGCAAGAGAGTTGCGAGTTGTACTCTGTCCGTAGTAGAAGTCGGATACAGTAGTAGCGAGTGGACAGTTGTACCGAGCAGACGTCGGCATGCGTCGGCGGCGCGATCTTCCCGCGACTCTTGTCACGATTCAGGACGATGTGTAATATTGTAGACGGTAAGGAAGCAGCACTGCGCCCAGCTAATAATGTATGTTAATTGTAATTAATTTGATCAAAATGATGCCCCAATAATAACCTTTTATAAAGTAACTCATTTAAAGAAAAAGATTCATTTCAAGCTAAATAATATTTCTTATGCATTCCCTCCAAGAACCGAAATTAAATATAAGCCAGGATTGCACGAAGCTATGCCGAAAAATAAGAGCAGATATAGATGCAGTTTTATTGAGGTAAGAATTTTGGTTTAATTATTTCACAGGGCCGTAGGACAGCGCTGCTGTCATAAAATTTGTCAGGTTTAATTATTGTTGTTGAGTTGTTACATACAGTTCATGGTTCATTGTTTAATTAATGTTATTGTGGGTTTGTGATCAATCTTCATCCCTTAACGATATTTTGTGGGGAGTTTATATTTGCGCGATTTTTATTCTTTAATTTTGCAAGGAGGTTACGCTTGGCTCATTTTATTATTCAGTTGATATTGACTAACTTTATTGCGGGGAGGTTACACTTGGCGACATCCGAACCAGGATCGTATTTCTTTGTGAATCTTCTGATAAGTAGTCAGATATCTGCTCTTATTTACTTAAATATAATTAGCATTTGGCGCAACGCTTTTACTAACTTTGTCACTTTCTTCCACAGATCATCGGCAATTTGTTGCTCTTTGTTGTATTTTTGTTTGTTGCATTTTGTATTGTCTTTGTTCCATTATTTAATAATTGTGATTTGTGTAAAAATGCCGCGAAAAACTGTTAATAGTACATCGTGAGGTATAATGAGTGAAAAAACCGACTTAAACCACTTGACCGATAGTACTTGCAACACGCAGTGTAATGATGACAATCCTCCATTTACAGACAATCTGTGTGTACCGACCATTAATGTTGATTTTGATCCTAGTGATGAAGAGACGAATTCAATAGTGTCTTCTGTTAATTTAACGACAATAGATGACGCGGGGCGTTCTGTTGCAATGAGCGCTGCCCAGCTTGACACACCCGGTTTGCAGGATTTACGTGACGAACAGATAAATTTTTCTAATGAAAATGAACAGAGTAATCAGAGTACGACGACAGAGTAATTCCATTGTAGTGACTAACAGTGCATATCCGATTGACGAACATTTTCGAGAATCACAAAATGACCAAATGGTCACACAAAACGTGACAATTGCAGGTATGTCATCAAATAGGACAGAGAATAGAGTAGGTAATGTTACTGTGGATCAAGTTATCGCATTTTTAATACAATTCAGTGCAGTACAGAAAAAGCATTTCAAACAACTTAGTGAACAGAAGAAACAACTTAATGAAAATCTCAAACAAGTTATTAAAGAACAAGACGACTTTCTCAAAAAACTTAGGGAACAGAACAAACAATTTAATGAAAGTTTTAAACAGCCGAACGAAAAACACGACAACCTTAACGAACAGAATAAACAACTTAGTGAAAAGATTACAGCGGTTACCGTGCAATGTCATGACACTAAACAACAATTACGTGAGGATACTAAGGCTTGTGCTAATAACAGTAGTGAAGAATTTGGAACTGTTGCACAAGAATTAAGTAGTACACGTGTAGGCACAACAGAATCACATAGAGACGAAATTAATGCAGTCACTGAACAATGTCCCAAAAACGCAGTACAATTACACGACGAGTTTAATTTAAAGTCACCAGAACTTTCACACACTGTGGATACGGAAGTCGATAAGAAATGTGAACAGCAGAACAACTAAATTGACGAACGTATTAAAGTGACAGAAATGAAAAATGTTTCAGTCAATAACACGTCACAGAATACGCCAGATTGCGAGCATTTGTCAGATTCACGCAGCGTGTATTATTTAAGTAATTTACAGAGACTACGCGACTTAAAATCCGAAAAGCTACGCGACTTAAAATCCGAAAAGACACAGACAAACAGGCTCTTATGTAATCGTGAACTTGTTCTCACATTCAGTGACGAGAACGTTGATTATAAGCAATTTTTATCTGTAAGAATATTTAAGGTATTTGAAAATGACAGAGCACAGGTACACGTTTTGAACTGGATACGTCGATTTATTTTTGTATTTTCAACAGCATTGCCTGTAATATAGAAACTACAATTAGCAGGGATACAGCAATTTGTTTCTGAATTTTTACCGCCATTGCCTGTAACGCAGAAACTAAAATTTATTTGTAGCACGTAATTGACCTCAGGGGATTCATTACGCTTTAATGAATATGTGCCATAGCGTGCACAGGGCCCCGAGCCGTAGTAGTGCTGTTTCATCTTTAGTTTTCTGCACTGCTGCCTTCTCTTCTACTATCCTTTATATCTATCAAAACAGTTCTTTAACTATCGCTCTATCTAGGATTAAGAATGTATAAAGAAAACCTGATGTGACAAGTTATACCGAAAGTGACAATTGTTCAATAGGCACTCCAGAACTACCAGCGTAATTTTGATATCAAAGAAAATTTTAATCATCAGTATGTGTAAAATTATCAGTAACAGCAAACGCATTTTGGTAACAATAGACATTTTTTACCGCAACAGTATGAAAGTCACCCGGTTAGTATACCTAACCAACAATGCAGTGTGCCAGGTCAACCAAGCTTTAATGTTTCGCCGCGTGCACGTATAGTCTCAGCTCCAACAAACAGTAACGCACGGCAGCAAAGAAATAACTACGTACAGAAAACACAGTATTTCAATTCCTATCGCAATGCACTGTATAGAAATAATTATCACGACAGACGTAAAAACAATGAGCACAATTTTCAGCGTACGTTTAATAACAGTCGATCTTATCAGCAGCAAGAACATCAGTAACAACATATTATCATGAATGAACCAGACAGTAGGTATCATCCAGAACGTAATACATAAGGAAGAAATAACAGAACAGTTCAAATAGTAGAAATGCCACAGAATTCTCCTGATAATAATAATACGTCAGATAGAATTTGACTAGATACTGTACAGGTCGCATCTTCCAGTAACACAAGCACTACTTTAGACACGCAAAATGTTGTTCACGAAAATATTATTACTTTTGACGACATCCGAGACACTCTTTTGCAGGAAAGATCAGTTGTTCAGAAAACCATTTCACATCCTGTCATCGAAATTAAAATTGGATCATCGAAATTTTCAGCAGTAATCGATTCCGGATCACCTATGTCAGTAATAAATGAAGAAACTTTCAACGAGTGTAACAAAGAAAATACTTATCCTACATTACCATTAGGCAAAACGAAAGTGAAGGGAGCAGTATCGAGTAAAAGAGTAGACGTTAAATTACAGACACATTTATCATTTTGTATTGCAGGTCACACATTTCACTCAAATTTTTGGATTGTTCCTTTATTAACGACACACGTTATTTTAGGTACTAATTTTCTGGTACAACACGACGCAGTTACTGACTTTCAAAATTCCTATTTAATGTTGAGGGATAAAAATGTATAACTGGCTTTAGAATTTCAGCACTCATTATCTGCAGAAGAACAAACAATTAATCGCACAGAGGTTATTTCCGTATCACGTAACATAGACTGTAATTCCACATTGTTCACAGATACGCACGTACATATCTATAATACTCCAGACGAAGCCGACTATGACGTAATACAGATGATTTCTGATAAAGTTAAACAAAGCAGTGCAAGTACAGACGACGAACGCACTCAACTACACAAAATTCTTTTACAGCAAGCTCCAGTTTTTGACAACGTTCCTGGTACTATGTCCGGTTTTATGTATGAATTTCAAGTCAATCAGCACGACACATTTTAAGCAAAGCATTATCCCATTCCGTCTGTTATACTGAAAAATGTTGAACCACATAACAAAATTAAAGAATTAGTAAACTTTCCTACATCTCGTCGACTACGACACCGTGAAATAATTGACATTGCGCTGAACAACATCAAACGTGCCGCAGAGCGCCGGAGAAGACAACAAAAACAGGTTTGTACACGCCGTGACTTTTACGTTGGACAGAAGATATTAGTACGTACACATTATTTATCCAACAAAATAAAAGGTAGGTGCACTAAATTTGAACTTCTATACGCAGGTCTATATCGGATTCGCAGCATTTCTCACCCCAATGTTGTACACGTCGAAACTTTAAGAACCAGAAAAACCAAAGGAAACCACCACGTCTCCAACATCAAACCTTTTATTGAATAAAGATACTTTATGATTTAACATGCTGTAATGCCATTTGCTAATTTTTTATGACCACTTATGCAATTATACTCACATGAACACTTACTGATGATTATCGTATTTTTTCTTGGCAAGTGCCTGGCAAGGTAAGGTTAGCAGGTCGCTCTTCTTGTCGTTACAGATCAGACCGTGCCTACTTTTTCAGACGAACTTACACATTTTTATGACCACTTATGCAATTATATTTATGTGACTACTTACTGATGATTGTCGTATTTTTTCTTGGCAAGTGCCTGGCAAGGTAAGGTTAGCAGGTCGCTTTACTTGTCGTTACACATCAGACCGTGCACATTTTCCATTTTTTTAATGTATATATGATCGTTTTCCTGTTTGTTTGTATGCACTATGAATTAGTTAAGATATAGCAAACACCAGTTGACTTTGAGATTTTTGCCTTATGATATCTCAACGTCGTGACTATTTTTACATTTTTTGTTGCTGCATTATGATATTCTGTGTACATTTTTGCATCTGAACACTGTCTATATTTTTTGACATATTACGTTTTCTGTCATGCTATGCTGTATGCTTAATTATATCACTATAAATTAGTTTTTATCTAATGGGTATATGAATTAAATGCAAGACATTAATCTTTGTTCATAATTTTCAGAAAGAAATAACGTGTAAAGGAAATAAATTAAACAGAAATGGGAATTTCACCTACGGAATAAACGAAAGAAGATGCAAAAACCTTATGAGGAAGAGTAAATGGATCAGAATTAACAAGAATTAACAAGAATATACTATACACATCGTAGAATAGCAGTCTTAACTAATTTTTTCTTTCAGAATACGAAGCGACTGATGCAGGCTGTCAGACAGAACTTCACATCTAAGTTTTAGTGAGGAAATATGTTGGAAATAAGGAATAGTTGTATAATGAATAATGAAGTGATTCTTTTTTGCAGATGATAATGAATGATGATGAATAATGATGAAGAATATGCAGCTATGAATAATGAAGTTTTTTCTTTAGAGGTGATGATAATAATGGAGTTATGATAATGAAGTGATGGATAATGAAGTTTTTTCTTTACTGATGAGGATGATGTTTAAGTTTATGTATTTATGCTCTGTAGTTATTTAAGTATTTGTTGCAGTTCGTTTTGACAGTATGTGTTATATTGCATAGTAGGATGACTCAAAGTTTTGGAAAGGACAGCTAGGGAACACATTTTATACACATTTCACTACCTGTTAATTCGAAGTATACTACTTTTCAGCATAATATGTGTTTCTTCTTTCAGCTCAATAATCCATTTTGTATTTTTTTCCAGGAGAAGCTTTTCATGATACTTACTAAACCTGTTACTTATTAAACGTGTTCTAGTACTTTTTTTTTACCCAGTTGTGCCTATCATTTATAAATGTGACCACATATACTGCCTTTGTTTCATAACCTTGCTACAGCTGACCCATGACGAATGATGTTACACATCTTCATTAGCAGCAATAACTCAAAAGCAAACAAAGTAATTACCAGTCCCAAATAATGCTACTAGTTTAAGAGAGTTATGAATAATACTGATCAGCTCTGAATAGTACGTCACTTCAATAATGACTTCTGAATAATACAATAAAAAATGCTTTGTAACTGGCCAATGAATGCCACTGTTTATTGTAATAAGATTACTTATGATGCCCATGATTACTAATTATGTATAAATGCTATGCCAATAATTAACTCATTTTGAGTAATGACTTCTGAATAATACAAAAAAATGCTTTGTAACTGGCCAATGAATTCCACTGTTTATTGTAATAAGATTACTTATGATGCCCATGATTACTAATTATGTATAAATGCTATGCCGATAATTAACTCATTTTGAGTAATGACTTCTGAATAATACAAAAAAAATGCTTTGTAACTGGGCAATGAGTGCCAATGTTCTCTGTAAATGGTTTGTAATTAGGCAATGAATGCCAATGTTCTCTGTAAATGACTTCTGATGGTTTGCAATTAGGCCATGAGTGCCAATATTCTCTGTAAAACGACGCATGAACATTATTCTGTAATACTACATACATGGTACAGAAATGTTCAATAACTGGGCAATGAGTGCCACCAACTACTAGTGTAATTCTCAATGAAGACTAGTATGTGACTTAGTGTCCTTCACCTTCTGACCTAATTACCTGTAATTACTGCAATATCCGTTTGTCCTGTATATCCTCTTGATCATGGAGCACTATATTTGGTTCTTGCACTAATTCTACGTTGGTGTACTTTACAAGAATGTGGTGTTGACACGATATGCTGTCCACCACCTTGAGCGATGGAGATGTTACAATGGTCCCACTGTTTGGTGTGCCTAATGTACTACCAAAAGGATTACATGGAATATTACTACGGCATTTCAGTGTCTTGGTTACGCTGATTAATACTTCTGGGAAAAGAGCTTTAGATTGTCTCACTTGGTGTTGTGCTTCTGTAGAAAGATATGGACTTTCAGTGCAGCTGTGTGCAACCTAAAGTGCTACAACCATGACGCAATCCTTTCCTTTCCTATCCTAATCCTTGTAACATATTTAAAATCATTCTGTTATCATGATTTGTATTCATGGCCTTTACATTTTGTGATTTCCTGATATGTTCTGAACTACAGTGCATCTGCACTTGTGTCATTTTGTTTATATGATTTGTATCCATTGCATATACATTTTATGATTTGCTGATATGTCCTGAACTACAGTGCATGTGCACTTTTGTCATTTGTAAACGTGATTTCTACTCATTGCATATACATTTTTGTGATTTGCTCTCAACTACAGTGCATGTGCACTTTTGCCATTTGCCGATATGTTCTGTACTCATTGTATATATATTTTGTCACTGTCTGATATGTTCTGTACTCGGTGCATGTGCACTATATTTACTTCATGTTCTACACCTGTATATATCTGTATATTCTGTGATTGTAAAGTTAATTAATTATGAAAAATTTGTTGCTCATGGCAAGTCCAAATGACTCACCATCGCTGCCAAATTTTTGTCCCCCCAGTGGAGGGTTATGAAACGCGTATGTATTCATTACCAGCGATGGCGAGGCATGACAGAATCTCTGACCAGAGAGTTATTTATCGTTGCTAGTCTGCGCTTGACCACGCGAGACGAAAGTTCCAGTCTGTCTGTTGTACTCAGTAGTAGTGTGATGCGAGTCGGCAAGAGAGTTGCGAGTTGTACTCTGTCTGTAGTAGAAGTCGGATACAGTAGTAGCGAGTGGACAGTTGTACCGAGCAGACGTCGGCATGCGTCGGCGGCGCGATCTTCCCGCTACTCTGGTCACGATTCAGGACGATGTGTAATATTGTAGAAGGTAATGAAGCAGCATTGTGCTCAGCTAATAACGTATGTTAATTGTAATTAATTTGATCAAAATGATGCCCCAATAATAACCGTTTATAAAGTAACTCATTTAAAGAAAAAGATTCATTTCAAGCTAAATAATATTTCTTATGCATTCCCTCCAACAATCAAAATTAAATATAAGCCAGTATTGCACGAAGCTATGCCGAAAAGTAAGAGCAGATACAGATGCAGTTTTACTGAGGTAAGAATTTTGGTTTAATTATTTCACAGGGCCGTAGGACAGCGCTGCTGTCATAAAATTTGTCAGGTTTAATTATTTATTGAGTTGTCACATTCAGTTCATGGTTCATTGTTTAATTAATGTTATTGTGGGTTTGTGATCAATCTTCATCCCTTAACGATATTTTGTGGGGAGTTTACATTTGCGCAATTTTTATTCTTTAATTTTGCAAGGAGGTTACCCTTGGCTCATTTTATTATTCAGTTAATATTGACTAACTTTATTGTGGGGAGGTTACAAGCTTTATTTTTTAATATAAATAGGCGGTAAAGAAGTTGAATCATTAGGGAGTTCATTCAGAATGTTTTGAAAAATATGAAGATACTGACCCCACGTTCTGTGATTCTGATGACAATAAAGTCGACACAATTTATTGACTTCCTTCATCCATCTCACTGAAGCGTTAGATTGAGGGTGAAAAAGTGAAATGAAAATTGGTTTAATCTTACGACGCCGTAGAGTACGAAGCCAAATTTTAGAGCGAAACTGTGATCCATTATCTGATGTAACCTTATCAACATGACCCACTTCTTTAAGAAAATGTTTGATGAAAGCATTAGATACTGAACGAGCTGTTGCTTTGCGTAAAGGTGTAAAACACACATATTTTTATGTCAATTCCACTGCTACCAAAATGTACGCAAAACCATTAGTAGAACAAACCACTGGACCGAACAAATCGACTGCAGCCATCTCCTTGAATTTCGCTGGAATGATAGGAAACAACGGTGCTCTGTGAGAAATAGTTGGCGGCTTAGCCTTTTGACATAATTTGCATTTGGCAAGAACAAATCGAATACGTTTTTCCACATTACTGAAGTAGCAATTTTCTCGTAATTTATGAAAGCATTTTCTGGGACCAAAGTGTGCATAACTGAAATGCGTATACCAAATCAATTTATTAACCCACTCATCAGGAATGCAAACTAACCAAACAGAGTTGTCAAACGATTTTCGTTTCAAAAGAATATCATTGCGAACTAAATAATACTGTCTAATCGCTACGTTTCCTTTGTCGTAAGGCTGGTATCTATTGTCCTGTCTGTTTCGCCTTTCATTTCCAAAATTACCACTACAACGTCCGTCCCGATCACTATCCCTCTTCTCCGAAAATCTATTGTGATTACCGTTACTGAAAAAATTGCAAGAAGTTCCGTTGTCATACTCAAGTTCTTGTAGCAAAGTCTTGAAAGTTTCAATGTCGTCTTTTCATCTTCCGGCTAAATCAATGTGTCTTATCGATTATGGCAGCTTATTTAAACAAATACGAATTAATTCAGTCGGGCTATAAGGGTTGGAAAGGAATTGATTCTTTCGAATCATGTCTTCAAAGTATTCTGCCGGCGAGCGGAACTCAGACTGTTTAAAATTACGCTGCATAATAAGACTATGTTTAACACTGTCTTGCGTGTTTTCGGACCAATATGCCGATAGAAATGCATGATAAAAATCATTGAAATTATTACAATCTCAAAAATCATTGAAATTATTACAATCTCTAATAAGTGCACGCATCCGCGTCGCCGGTTCGTTTTCTAAATATCCACACATGAATTCCAGTTTGTGACTTAGTGGCCAATTTGGTGGAAGTGAGTACATAAATTGATCTAACCATGAACATGGATGTATGTCATTCTTAGAATTGCGAAAGATCTTAAATTTCCGAACAGTTACAAGTGTTTATAGTCAAATTTTTCGCCTCGTGGCGACAAAGACCTACCGCGTCTGTCCCAGTTCGAATGTCGATTATTGCCAAGTTCGCGCGCCTGGCGCTCTCTTGTTGCATCTCGTAAATCAAATACATTATTTTCTTGAAAACCCACAGCTATCTGTGATTCTAAACTTCTTCTACTGTCTTTTCCTACGATTTCGCTTTCAATTTGTTTGACTTGCTTTCGTAACGCCTCAAATTCCCTTTTAACGCATTCATTAAATTTTCCCTGATTTTCACCATGTTTATTTATGTTCTGGTACTCTTCGGTTTCTGCAAATGGCAATGGAGCTGTATCATCGGAATCTCTGTCCCCATTTAAACTAAGACTTGTCAATTTATCTGAAATCTCCTCAACTCTTTCCGATAAGTCACCTATTTGTTCTTTCTGTTTATTTACGTCTTCCATAAGTGTCACGACTCGGGTTTCAGTATTGACACATTTCGTAGTTAACTGTTCATATTGTTGTGTTAGGTTGTTTATTCTTTCATTTGGTATGGATTCCTCGATTCTTTCAAATATTTCTTCCTTATCATGTGCACGTTGTAAATTTAACTCTGAAAATTTTTGTACTATCACGCGATCTCTTTCTTCCTGTTCTCTATCCTGTTCCCTTTGTCTAATTACTATTGAAATAAATCTATTATTGTGATAATTCAAAATCGGTTGTACTACTTCTCTAATTTCTTTCTTTAATTCATCTTTCATGTTCTTGAAACATGTCCCTATTCGTGAGTCTAACTGTGTTTCCATTGTTCCCATATCAGTTTTAATTGCTCCTATTTGTGAGTCTAACCGTGTTGCCAATGTTCCCACCTGTGATCCGAAGTTTAATATAGCACCCCTCAACTGCTCCCTATTAACTGGTTCAAAATTCTTTTCGCCCCTAACATTTCCCGTAAAACTAACTCCCTTCGGCATAGCCGTAAAACTATCTGTGTTCGATACTATTTCAGAATCTTCTATCGTTAATCTCATATTCTGAAAATTTTCCGATTGTGAAAAATTTTGAACTGGTTTCGGACTATTTTCCCTGCTTATTAAATTGTTTTCCACTTCATTATTCATCATACTGTTCTCCTTTGTTGGCGAGTTCGCCATGTTAACAATTTCGTCATTCTGACTATCCATCATTTTTGCCTTTTTCATCGATCGCGTAATCATTTACAAAACATACAAAACTCGTCACTATACGAAAATTACACACAATATAACACATTATCACCAACAATAGCATTCACACGAAATGCTTCCAGACAAACACGATTAGGAAACAATTGAAATCTTCATAACTGCACAAAATTGTCAAACCCTTATACGAGACATCAAAAATGAAATTCTGCAAAAATACCATTAGAAGACTGACAAGACAACTACAAATGTTCAATTACCAAATCTACACATGCAATATAGACTACAATTACTAAACTACAAATTACTACAACAATACTACTGTCTGCTATTTTTACTGTCAAAACAATTCCAAGGGACGATCCGAAGCAGCGGTCGCCATGTGCATGGGGGCTTAATTATAAAATCATGCATGGGGGTTTAATTATAAAATAATTGCAATAATAATTTTAGTAGCTGTGTATACGGTTACGAATTCTCGTAACCGGTTGGCTCTGAGTAGTATTAGTACGCAATATGACTGCATAAAATAATACAATAAAGAATGAAAGGAAATTTCCGTTAACACAATTGATTAATTAAGTCCTCTGCAACTATGAAAGCTACGAAACAACAAAGCACAAGTGTAACTGTTCTGAGTGTGTAGTGTGGTTCAACGTACATGTATCTGGCACGGTTCTTCCTCAATACGACAAGAAATTTTAAACACCTTTTACAATGAAGTAATTAAAAAAGCCAGAAATACTATAATTGCACATAGAAACCAGAATTACAGTCTAATACATGAACACGAGCCAGATGCTTCGTTGACTGAAGCTGTCACCAAGAGGCATTGTTATTTAGGAAATTTGAAAATAAAAAATTTTTTGTTACCTCCATATACAGGGTGTTACAAAAAGGTACGGCCAAACTTTCAGGAAACATTCCTCACACACAAATAAAGAAAAGATGTTATGTGGGCATGTGTCCGGAAACGCCTAATTTCCATTTAGAGCTCGTTTTAGTTTCTTCCACCTACGCTCAATGGAGCACGTTATCATGATTTCATACGGGATACTCTACCTGTGCTGCTAGAACATGTGCCTTTACAAGTACGACACAACATGTGGTTCATGCACGATGAAGCTCCTGCACATTTCAGTCGAAGTGTTCGTACGCTTCTCAACAACAAATTCGGTGACCGATGGATTGGCGAACCAATTCCATGGCCTCCACGCTCTCCTGACCTCAACCCTCTTGACTTTCATTTATGGGGGCATCTGAAAGCTCTTGTCTACGCAACCCCGGTACTAAATGTAGAGACTCTTCGTGCTCGTATTGTGGACGGCTGTGATTCAATATGCCATTCTCCAGGGCTGCATCAGCGCATCAGGCATTCCATGCGACGGAGGGTGGATGCATGTATCCTCGCTAACGGAGAACATTTTGAACATTTCCTGTAACTAAGTGTTTGAAGTCACGCTGGTACGTTCTGTTGCTGTGAGTATCCATTTCATGATTAATGTGATTTGAAGAGAAGTAATAAAATGGGCTCTAACATGGAAAGTAAGCATTTCCGGACACATTTCCACATAACATATTTTCTTTCTTTGTTTGAGAGGAATGTTTCCTGAAAGTATGGCCGTACCTTTTTGTAACACCCTGTATATTGACGAAAAATACACTGTGATCATTGCAACATCTTCAATATATACATTACACCAACCGAACAGCATCAACTCTCTCGGCCAGCAGAAGAACAACTGCACACGACATGCTCTCAACTAGTACAGCTCTCGACACTCTCTCAACAAGCACTTCCCACGTCAACCTCTGAACTACAACTGCCCCAGTGGAGGTGGCGGAATAATACTCTTTGGCGCAATCTCTGGCGCTGTGACTCAGTGTAGCCACCTTTGATGTGCCATCCCACAATGCTCTGTCAGTACAGCAACATTTAACCTCATAACAAATTTCAGTACTACCACAGCCACCTTATTCACCAGATATCGCTCCGTGCGACTTTTTTCTATTTCCAAAAGTCAAAACGGCGGTCAAGGGACACCATTTTCAAACAACGCAAGATGTCCAAAAAGCTGTGACGAAGGTCTTGTAGGATATTACAGAAGAATGAGTTCCAGAAACGTTACCATCAATGGCAAAAGCGTTGGAAAAAGTGTGTGCAAACAGAAGGGAACTACTTTGAAGGAGACTAACACTAAATTTGACTAAAACAGTAAGCAACATTTTTTTTCACATCAGTCTCATTTCTTTATTGTCGCACCTCGTATGAAATTCATTTATTGTTTGATATGCTCTACATAACGCCATTCATCGTAATGAATACAATGTTTATACAGTCATTTTGATGCTGCCCTGGACATTACAGAAGTTGGGACGTGCCTCTTAGTAGGGTGTGTGATCAGTTCGGACGGCAGTGCGTGCTCTGCAACGAGCTGCCACGCTGGTCACAAGGCTGACAAGGTTCAAATGGTTCAAATGGCTCTGAGCACTAAGGGACTTATCTTCTAAGGTCATCAGTCCCCTACACTTAGAACTACTTAAACCTAACTAACCTAAGGACGTCACACACATCCACGCCCGAGGCAGGATTCTAACCTGCGACCGTAGCGGCTGCGCGGTTCCAGACTGTAGCTCTAGAATCGCTAGGCCACCCGGCCGGCGCTGACAAGCAGTTCTTGTTGTATGTAGGGCGTTGCATTCCTCCAACAGCGTGGCTGACAACTGCTGAAACGTCTTTGGTGCACGTGGACGTGTTGTAGTACGTTTCTCCAATGCATCCCCCACGTGCCAGATAAGATTTAAGACGGGGAACGGAGAGGACAAATATTGTCTCGATCGAAGAGCAACTGCACCTGCGCCGTTCGACACTGCCGCTCGTTGTCATCCATAAAAATGAAATAAGGGTGGAATGCACCTGAAAAGTCTCACGTGGGAAACGACTACTAAGTCACAGTAATGCGTTCAAAGATTTAGGTCAGTACGCCCATGCAACATCATGTGTTCTCACGCCATAAAACATACGTCAAAAAACGGTTATATTTAGTGGTCGATGTGTTATGGTGTGGGGCATGGGCGTACTGACCTTCAAATCTTTGAAGACGATACACTCACCGGTCAAAGTTACTGTGACACAGTACTCTTCCATGTGCATCTTTTCAAGGTGCATTTGGCCCTGGTTTAATATTAACGATGTCAATGTTCTATCGTGTCTAATGGCGCAAATTGAGGAACTCTTGTAATGAGACTGGCCTGCCTCTTCCCCCGACTTAAATCCTGTAGAGTAGTTATGGGGTGCTTTGTGGAGACACAGTGGTTACAGGCTCTTCTCTCTGTCGTAATACATCACATATACAGGGTGGTCCATTGATAGTGACCGGGCCAAATATCTCACGAAATAAGTATCACACGAAAAAACTACTAAGAACGAAACTCGTGTAGCTTGAAGGGGGAAACCAGATGGCGCTATGGTTGGCACGCTAGATGGCGCTGCCACACGTCAAACGGATATCAATTGCGTTTTTTTAAAAATAGGAACCCCCATTTTTATTACATATTTGTGTATTAGGTAAAGAAATATGAACGTTTTAGTTGGACCACTTTTTTGGCTTTGTGATAGATGGCGCTGTAATAGTCACAAACATACGACTCACAATTTTAGACGAACAGTTGGTAACAGATAGGTTGTTTAAATTAAAATACAGAACGTAGGTATGTTTGAACATTTTATTTCGGTTGTTCCAATGTGGTACATGTACCTTTGTGAACTTATTATTTCTGAGAACGCGTGCTGTTACAGCGTGATTAACTTTAAATACCACATTAATGCAATGACTGATCGAAATGATGTCCGTCAACCTCAATGCATTTGGCAATACGTGTAACGACATTCCCCTCAACAGCGAATAGTTCGACTTCCATAATGTTCGCACATGCATTGACAACGCGCTGACGCATGTTGTCAGGCGTTGTCGGTGGATGACGATAGCAAATATCCTTCAACTTTCCCCACAGAAAGAAATCCGGTGGCGTCAGATCCGGTGAACATGCGGGCCATGGTATGGTGCTTCGACGACCAATCCACCTGTCATGAAATATGCTATCCAGTAGCGCTTCAACCGCACGCGAGCTATGTGCCGGACATCCATCATGTTGGAAGTACATCGCCATTCTGTCATGCAGTGAAACATCTTGTAGTAACATCGGTAGAACATTACGTAGGAAATCAGCTTACATTCCACCATTTAGACTGCCATCGATAAAATGGGGGCCAATTATCCTTCCTCCCATAATGCCGCACCATACATTAACCCGCCATGGTCGTTGATGTTCCACTTGTCGCAGCCATCGTGGATTTTCCGTTGCTCAATAGTGCATATTATTCCGGTTTACGTTACCGCTGTTGGTGAATGACGCTTCGTCGCTAAATAGAACGCGTGCAAAAAATCTGTTATCGTCCCGTAATTTCTCTCGCGCCCAGTGGCAGAACTGTACACGACGTTCAAAGTCGTCGCCATGCAATTCCTGGTGCATAGAAATATGGTACGGGTGCAATCGAAGTTGATGTAGCATTCTCGATACCGACGTTTTTGAGATTCCCGATTCTCGCGCAATTTGTCTGCTACTGATGTACGGATTAGCCGCGACAGCAGCTGAAACACCTGCTTGGGCATCATCATTTGTTGCAGGTCGTGCTTGGCGTTTCACATGTGGCTGAACACTTCCTGTTTCCTTAAATAACGTAACTATCCGGCGAACGGTCCAGACACTTGGATGATGTCGTCCAGGATACCGAGCAGCATACATAGCACACGCCCGTTGGGCATTTTGATCATCAACACGATATCGACCTTTTCCGCAATTGGTAAACGGTCCATTTTAACACGGCTAAGGTATCACGAAGCAAATAACGTCCGCACTGGCCGAATGTTACGTGATACCACGTACTTATACGTTTGTGACTATTACAGTGCCTTCTATCACAAAGCGAAAAAAGTGGTCCAGCTAAAACATTCATATTTCTTTACCTACTACACGAATATGTAATTAAAAATTGGGGTTCTTATTTAAAAAATGCAGTTGATATCCGTTTGACCTATGGCAGCGCCACCTAGCGGGCCAACCATAGCGTCATCTGGTTTCCCCCTTTAAGCTAGACAAGTTTCGTTCTTTGTAGTTTTTTTGTTTCGCGCTTATTTCGTGAGACATTTGCCCCGGTCACGATCAATGGACCACCCTGTATACTGTCACTGTTTGTAAACAAAGATGGTACGAAGAACATATCACACATTTTACATGAATAACAATTTAAGGTGTTACACGCTGTAACTAAGTAAATTCTGAAGGGCAGGTTTAAGAGTAACACACCTGCAGTTCAGACATTATCAAAACTTTGCTCTCCATCTGTCACTCCTTTCATTCTTTCTCAATCCCAACTTAAGTTGTCGTTTATGCGTAATTATTAACAATAACTAAACTTAATGTTTGCAACAAAGCACCTGATTACATAACTGAGTACAAAGTTTAAGCTACACAAATTTGACACGAACGGATTCGTGAACCACTTGAGTCGTTTAATCTAATATACAATATTTATACATCTCGTCAATCAAAGATCTCCACACTGGTATACGACTTACTCCGAAATAATGGTTATATTTTTTTATACGTTCTTTTTACTTTGAAATAGTGTTTCGTTTTTGCTACATGTTTTTTGCGTCTATCAGTTTCTAGACAATGTCTCTCTTTACAAAGTGTGACAGTTTATACGCGATGTATTGCGACAGAGGGAGGAGCCTGTGACCACTGGAGGCATACCGCTTTGGTTGCTTTATTTGCACATTTACATATACGTTTTGGTTTTAGTCAAAGGCCACCAAAGAGCAAGGTGTTCTGAAATATTGTTTACTTTCTCTACCAGACAGTGCCACACACACATATCAAATTAATACTAATCAGTCCATGTCATATTAATACAGGTCAATCCACCTGATGATGGAGGTTTAAACATTTCAAACGCGTTTTGAACATAAATTAAACCATGATTGCTAACGGTAAACTTGTTGTTTCATTCCATATCGATAACGGTCACGGTAAAGCTTAACCTAATGTCCGTATTTACTTTAAGCAGGTAATTAAAAAACCAATTCGTGCAAGAGACAAGCAGACTTGAAGAAGTTAGTTACAAGTGGGTTAAATTTAAAATAACTATACAATACGCCTTAGACAAGTATTTGCTGAGCAAGCTTGTAAGGCCTGGGAAAGACGCTGTGTGGTTCCCGGGTTCGATTCCCGGCGGGGTAAGGGATTTTCTCTGCCTCGTGATGACTGGGTGTTGTGTGATGTCCTTAGGTTAGTTAGGTTTAAGTAGTTCTAAGTTCTAGGGGACTGATGACCGTAGGTGTTAAGTCCCACAGCGTTCAGAGTCATTTTTTTTGGAAAGACGCTGTGGTTTAAAAACGGTGTTATAAATTTGCTACTAAATCAAAGACTGCTTCATGACACATTTAAGGAAATTTGAAGCTGAAAAAGCTAGACGAAGTGATAATACTAAAATATTATTCAGCATTCAATAAATATGAAAGTGAAATTTTGTCCGCTGAACTCACTAAAAGTCATACAAAGTTTTAAACTTACTTAAAGTCAGTAAGCGAATAGAAATCATTTGTTAAGTCGCTCAGTGACCATACTGGCACAGAAACGGAAGATGACAGAGAGGATGATGATTTACTGAATCGGCCGTCCGAAATCGTTTCAGCGCGGAAGATCGTAATACGGTCCTCCATTCAATCATCGTACAAACGTCGACATTGCACATATTGAGAGAAGTGATCGCGGAATAGGTAAGCAACTACAGTCACTTAGAAGTGGGAAGCCATCGAGTAGGTGGTAAGTTCTACGGGACCAAACTGCTGAGGTCATCGGTCCCTCGGCTCACACACTACTTATCTAACATTCTGCGTGGTGTCTGTTTGTTCTAAGTCGTGTCTCCCTACCACTTTCGCGCAACGACGCTCTGAGCGTGTTTTTTAGGGAATTGACTAGTTTGAACCTGGGACATGTTGCTGGTAAGGAGACGCCAGACCACACATGACATGTAGAGTTCAGAAGAGTGCAGTGAGACTAGCGATGATATAACCAATACTTAATGATTTCACAGTCAGCTCCACTGCACTCCCTGTAAAAGAATCTTAATACTAACTAAATTTTGTGGGAGGGGTTCAAGGCTTTCCTATTTTTAGTTAGCTGGTAAAATAACGTCGAAAAAGCAGTAAATTTTATTCTACTCACAAAACATAGTTTATAAATTGCACTATTGATAAAAGGAAATGTTTTAATACGGGATGATAAAAACCAACTGCGTTCAACAAAAATGTGAACGAATATTCCCTGAATGAGTTTCCAAGTTCTACAATGGATCGAAGGATGACCTGTGCCATATCACATCTATAATCTAGGATTAAATTAAGTTTCACGAAAGAGAAAACTATCAAAATGGTCTACAGTGACCCTCAGTTATCTTTAATTACTTATCTAACTTGTCGTAAATTACAGTGGCTGATGTGGCTTCTCAATAACTATATAACAGAAAAATCATCGTGTTTCAGATTTTTACTTCAAGTGGCAAATGTGAACACCATGAGCTTTAATTGACGATCGACAATAGTATTACGTAAAAGGGATGTAACAGATGAGACTTCTGAGTGAAGCCTTATGTGCTCAAATATGTGGCATCGTCTGCGTTCATTACCTTGTCGGTGTTCGTCAGGGGGCGGCGGGCAGCACAGCTCCGCTCACCTCACCGTCTCGGAAGCAACTCCCTCTTAACTTCTCCTTACTACAATTTACCGAAGTTGGTTTAAAAAAAAACTATCTGGCAGTGTTTTCATCTGACCAATCAGGGTCTCAATGTTAACCTTAAGCTCCACCTACAAAAATTCTGTCTATCCAATGAGAAACGTTATACAGGGTGAATCAAAAAGAATACCACAACTTTAAAAATGTGTATTTAATGAAAGAAACATAATATGACCTTCTGTTATACATCATTACAAAGAGTATTTAAAAAGGTTTTTTTTTCACTCAAAAACAAGTTCAGAGATGTTCAATATGGCCCCCTCCAGACACTCGAGCAATATCAACCCGATACTCCAACTCGTTCCACACTCTCTGTAGCATATCAGGCGTAACAGTTTGGATAGCTGCTGTTATTTCTCGTTTCAAATCATCAATGGTGGCTGGGAGAGGTGGCCGAAACACCATATCCTTAACATACCCCCATAAGAAAAAATCGCATGGGGTAAGATCAGGGCTTCTTGGAGGCCAGTGATGAAGTGCTCTGTCACGGGCTGCCTGGCGGCCGATCCATCGCCTCGGGTAGTTGACGTTCAGGTAGTTACGGACAGATAAGTGCCAATGTGGTGGCGCTCCATCCTGCTGAAACATGAATCGTTGTGCTTCTTGTTCGAGCTGAGGGAACAGCCAATTCTCTAACATCTCCAGATACTGTAGTCCGGTTACAGTAGCACCTTCGAAGAAAAAGGGACCAAAAACTTTATTGGCTGAAATGGCCTAGTCAACAGCGCCTCAAGCGAACAAATCTACAACTAAATGAAACTTTATAGCTCCCTTAATTCGCCGACAGATAGTGCTTAGCTCTGCCTTTTGTCGTTGCAGGGATTTAAATTCCTAAAGTTGTGGTATTCTTTTTGAATCACCCTGTACTTTTCGTGGTGGGGCAATGTTTTTAAAGTTTGCAACGTAACAGAGACGCGAAAAAGTCTCACGCTAAAACTTGCAGCTGGTGTGGCCCTTTTAGTGCTATCGTAAGATCTATACTGTTCTTCTGGAAGGCTCTAGCTTTTAACATGGGCTGGGGGGTGGTCCTGTCGGTTACTTTTCGTGGTGGGGCAATGTTTTTAACGTTTGCAACGTAACAGAGACGCGAAAAAGTCTCACGCTAAAACTTGCTGCTGGTGTGGCCCTTTTAGTGTTATCGTATTACTTTGGTTAATTTAATGTCACGATTTATTCGGAGCTATGTGCCATACTACTGGATTTGCTTATCATGTCAGGGTTTCCATGGAAGGTGTTGGATTTGCCTCACACCTTACACTTAATGTAACTTAAACTAACTTACGCTATGGACAACACTCACACACACACACACACACACACACAAACACACACACACACACACACACACACACACACACACACACACATGCCCAAGGGAGGACTCGAACCTCCGACGAGGGAAACCGCACGAACCGTGGGAAGCCGCCTGAGACCGTGCGGCGACCCCGGGTGGCTCTAGCCTAGGTGCGACGGATTTCGGACTGTAAAAAGATTATACGAAACATGATAGTGACGATCGCTATGATTTAAAACTAACTATAAGGTTATCAGTCATTCTATCCATTTGACGTCTGTGAAGGACGATGCAGATAAGTTGTTTGGTTGCTTAACTTCGTCGTTTCATGGTCTTGACTGATATCCAAAATGCTTTGATTTTGAGGAAACAACAAATGCACTCAGTAGCAGTAATTGTTAGATATAAAAGGGAAGGGGGAGTTGTGTGCCGGTGTGAATCTGGTTGCCCCTCTGCGTATTGTATTAACTGTAGTGAGAAGCATTTCTCCTCCATGATTGCCTCTCACAGACAATACATAAAATACATCAGGAGATATCTTAAAAAAATAAACTAAAAGTGTCCGTTCAAATCGTCAAAGGTAGTACTGTATTATATTGAACTGGGAACGTAGAAACGACGGAGAAACTTCGTCCCCGCCGTATCCCTCAGTGGTACACAACCCCACAACAGACTACAGCAGTCTACTCGCCCCACCGCCGCCCCACGCCGAACCCAGGGTTATTGTGCGGTTCGGCCGCCAGTGGACCCCCCGGGCACGTCTCACACCAGGCGAGTGTAACCCCAACGTTTGGGTGGTAGAGCAATTATGGTGTACGCGTACGTGGAGAAAGTGTTTGCACAGAAATCGACGACATAGTGTAACTGGGGCGGAATAAGGAAAACCAGCCCGCATTCGCCGACGCAGATAGAAAACCGCCTTGAAAAGCATCCATAGACTGGCCGGCACACCGGAGCTCCACACTAATCCGTCGTGTGGATTCCTGACGGGGACCGGCACGCCTTCCCGCCCGGAAAGCAGTGCATTGGAACGCACGGGCGGGCAGGCTAGTATCACGCATCGGTTCAGGTACATAGCGAAACTGAAGGTCTATCAGAACTAGAGTCAGTGTATAGCGCCACTTCCGTGCTCGCTCCCTCTTCCGGCGCGACGGTAAAGGCTTTGCATTTTAACGTGCTACCTACAACCTCCCAAAAGTCGTGTAACCTGTCTGGCAGCTGCTGCGTGACAGGCTAGCATCTGAAGTTGAGGTACGTCCAATTTCATTTAACACTGCTGGCTGTCTTAGTTTACCGTAAGTGTTGGAGGAACAAAGGATACCTAGAGGCTTTATAAAAAGCAAAGCATATTCCACATTTTCAATAAGGATTGTGGGACATGTGCACATAATTACGATAGACTTATGGAACGTTCTACGCTGGCGTACTGTGACGTCTCAGGAGAACGTAAATTTCATTTATAAAAAGAAGCCTAGATTCCGGAAGCACAGATGTTGCGAAACTCAGTACGCTCTGTTCGTTAATGGGATCCAGGGCGTCGTAGATATCGGCCTTCATGTCGCTACCGTGTTTGTTCACTTCCGTAAGGCATTCGATACAGTTCCACATTGCCGTTTAATGAAAAACATACGAGCTTTCTGAGTATCGGACCAAATTTGTCACTAGATTCACGACTTCCACGCAGATAGATCTCACATCGTTTTCAACGTAACAAACTCGACACTTGCAAAGACAATTTCAGGAAAAAACACTGAAGCCCCAAAGAAACTGGTATGGGCATGTGTATTCAAATACAGAGATGTGTAAACAGGCACAATACGGCGCTGCGGTCGCAACGCCTATATAAGGCAACAAGTGGCTGGCGCAGTTGTTAGATTGGTTATTGCTGCTGCAATCGTAGGTTATCAAGATTTAGGTGAGTTTGAAGGTTGTAATAATAGGCGCGCGAGCGATGTGACAGAGCATCTCCGAGGCACAGACGAAGTGGGGATTTTACCGTAAGACCATTTCACGAGTTTACGTTGAATATCAGAAATTCGATAAAACATCAAATCTCCGACATCGATGCGGCCAGGAAAAGATCCTGCAAGAGTGGAACCAACGACAACTGATGAGAATCGTTCAACGTGACAGAATTGCAACCCTTCTGCAAACTGCTGCAGATTTCAGTTCTGAGCCATCAACAAGTGTTAGCGTGCCAATGCCCACTCATGTACCCTTGATGACCGCACGACACAAAGCTTTACGCCTCGCTAGGCCCGTCAACACCGATATTGGACTGTTGATGACTCGAAACATGTTGGTTGGTCTGACGAGTCTCGTTTCAAATTGTATAGAACGGATGGACGTGTACGGGTATGGAGACAACCTGATGAATCCATGAACCCTGCATGTCAGCAGGGGACTATTCAAGTTGGTGGAGGCTCTGTAATGGTATGGGGCATCTGCAGTTGGAGTGATATGAGATCCTTGATACGTCTAGATACGATTCTGACAGGTGACACGTGCGTGAGCACCCTGTCTGATCACCTGCATCCATTCATGTCCAGTGTACATTTCCTCGGACTTGTGCAATTCCAGCAGGACAATGCGACACCCCACACGTCCAGAACTGCTACAGAGTTTCTCCAGGAACACAATTCTGAGTTTAAACACTTCCACGGGCCACCAAACTCCCCTGTCGGGAACATTATTGAGCATGAGATTTTCACTCTGCAGCGGAGTGTGCGCTGATATGAAACTTCCTGGCAGATTAAAACTGTGTGCCGGACCGAGACTCAAACTCGGGACCTTGCCTTTCGCGGGCAAGTGCTCGCAGGAAAGCTTCTGTTAAGTTTGGAAGGTAGGAGACGAGGTACTGGCGGAATTAAAGCTGCGAGGACGGGGCGTGAGTCGTACTTGGCTAGCTCAGTTGGTAGAGCACTTGCCCGCGAAAGGCAAAGGTCCCGAGTTCGAGTCTCGGTCCGGGACACACAGTTTTAATCTGCCAGGAAGTTTCAGTATTGAGCATGTCTGTAATGCCTTGAAACGTGCTGTTAAGAAGAGATCTCCACCCCCTCGTACTATTACGGATTTTTGGACTGCCCTGCAGGATTCATGGTGTCAGTTCCCTCCAGCACTACTTCAGGCATTAGTCGAATCCATGCCACGTCGTGTTGCTGCACTTCTGCGTGCTGCCGAGGGCCCTTCTTGATATTAGTCAGATGTCCTAATTTCTTTGGCTCTTCAGCCTAAATGCAACGCATTGCGAGTAAACACGTGAAAACATTCACTTTTATACGATTACACCATTGGCGACTAAACTGGAAGCAGTAACGGACTTGAAATATTTAGGAGTAACCGTCAAGATCGATGTAAAGTGGAATAACCACATAAGACTAATTGCAGGGAAAGGAGATGCCAGGCCGAGATTCATGGAAGAGCTTGAGGAAATGTCACTCATCCACTAAGGAAGTCGCTTACTAAACAATTATCTGACCGATGCCTCTGGGTTCCTTACTAGGAAGGACTAATAGGCGACATAGAGAAGATCCAACAAGGAACGGCGGGTTTCGTCACAGCGTCGTTTAGTCTTTGTGAGAGCGTAACTGAGACGTTCGACGAACTCCAGTGGCTGACGCTACAACAGAGGTGTTGCGCATCACGGAAAGGTTTACTATTGAAATCCTGCCATCTCCCGAAATGACCACAACGAAGGGTCTTCAGGCGCATTTGCTCTGGTGTTTCGACAGACATTCGGAATTTTGGTTTTGCAATGTCGTAGCTCGAGTCAACCGAAACAATTGTTGCTCATCACGTCTTTCCTGCGATTTCCAGTGTCCACGGAAAGCGTCTGTTTGTTTCCCGTTAAACCAAAGTGACTTTTAAACTAATTCCCTTATTACAGTACTCCGATATGAGGTTGTGACAAAGATACGACGGGTTACCGAAATAACTACATAGATTTGAAGATATCACAAAGGTATCAAAACACGTCACGTTCTTAAAAATGTGCAACTGACACTGAAGAATAAATGAGAATTGTTTTAAATATCAGTATACGAGGGGTGGAACTGTAATAGTGGCAACTATTTATTTACAACTCGTACAAAATAGATACGTGTTCCAAAGTTTTCCTGACCATCAAAGTGGTCACCAGCACCGTGTATAACCTGTTGCCAGCGATGTGGTAGTCGTAGGATACTCGTAGCAGTGCCAGTTGTGTTGACAGAGCGGCGCGGTCTATTACCCGACGAATTTGTAGCAGTTCTGAAGCGAAGGCCATGAAGTGTTTGGAAATCGAGATGAACTCACGAGCGCATAAGTCAGGGGAGTGCAGTAGGTGGTATAGCACTTAGGAGCCCCGTCATTCAAACAAATCAGTAACAGCTTGCACTGTACGTGCTTGAGAATTGTCCTGCAAAGTGATGGTCAGGTCCTGCAGAAAGTGTCATCACTTCTTTCCCTATGCTGTTCATTTTTGCAACACAACCTACGACCATATACACAATGCTGGTGGCTACTTTGAAGGTCAGTAAAACTTTGAAACACGTATCTATTTTGTACGAGCTGTAAATAAATAGTTTCCACTATAAAAGTTCCAACCCTCGTAGTCGCTGTTCTCTCGCGACGAATATCTTGACTAAAATGAAAATTGGTTTTAAAGCGAAATTGTACGTGTCCATTCGACAGTTCGGTGCCAGATTAGTGTGGTGCGCTGTTGGGTTTCTCAGTATGAATGAACAGGGACAGCAAAACATGGAGAATAACCAGTATTCCAATTGTGACTGAGCCACGCTGCTGCATGGCAGCAGCACTCAGTGCAGACAAGGGCGTTGCTTTCGCTGCTGGAGTACCGATTATTCTTCGTGTTTTGCAGTCCCTGTTAATTCAAATCGAGAAAACTAATATCGCACTAGACTAATTTGGTAACTGACACTTTCCGTCGACAATGGGCGTCGCACGAAAGAGGTGATGAGCTGTATCTGTTTTGGTTGACTGCAGCTACGTATTGCAAAAACAAAATTAGAGTGTGTGTGCTTTCTGGAAAGAAAGAACGAGGTCCTATGTCAAAGATGGTGCCTCACGACGAAACCACAAGTAGAGAGAGTTGCTGCCTGACACAACAACCAATGAGAGACGTTGCCGAAGACATGCGCTCAAGAGGTTCCACATTGCACCGCTGTTGGATACCTGCATACGTCAGAGCGCAGCGCCGCGCAGCCCACTCGTTAACCGTCGCTTATGTAGACAGCATCGTCTTACTTCAGATGTAGCAGTGCCAGCTGTATTAGAAGCCAGATCGTCTGTCAAAGCTTATAATCAATTGTACACTGAGATTTGATTATCAATCCGTATCGAAGCAAGTGAAAAGTTTCACCGTTCAATGACCGCAACATATATTTAGTGACTTTCCTGTGAATGTGGATTGCTTCCAAATTAAATATTATATTTCGTTGAATTTTTAATAAAGATATCTAATATTTTGTGTGTTGTAGTATCCGCTCGGCCTCTGCAGACGCAAATTACACAGAGCAATTTAGAGTAACAAAATGCTCCAGCATAAAGTGAAAGCTTAACAATAGTGTATATGTAAATCTGAGGATGTATACAGTAGAAAATCACAATTTGCTTTTAAATTACGCTGTCTATCTGGTGAAAAAAAAATGGTTCAAATGGCTCTGAGCACTATGGGACTTAACTTCTGAGGTCATCAGTCCCCTAGAACTTAGAACTACTTAAATCTAACTAACCTAAGGACAACACACACATCCATGCCCGTGGCAGGATTTGAACCTGTGACCGTAGCGGTCACGCGGTTCCAGACTGAACCGCCTAGAACGGCACGGCCACACCAGCCGGCTAGCTGGTGAAAATTTGGAAATTTGTGGTAACTTCGTATGGGACCAAGATGTCGAGGTCATCGGTCTCTAGGCTTACACTCTACTTAATCTAACTTAAACTGACTTACGCTAAGGACAACACACATCCATGCCCGAGGGAGGACTCGATCCTCCGACGGGGGATGGGGGGGGCGAACTGTGGCAAGGCGACCTAGACTGCACCTCTACCCCACGCGGCTATCTAGCTTGTGAGATGACGACGCAGCTGCCGTAGCTAGTAATTACGTAAAAAATGGAAGACATTAGGGACATCTTACTCCAGGAACACGACGTAAAACATAACAACATTGCATATCCTGTGATTCACATTACAGTAAATGACGTAAAATTTACGGCAGTACTTGACTCTGGCAGTCCCATTTCAGTAATTAGTGAAACAGCCTTTAGCAAATGCAACAAATCGAACGATTGCCCCACACTTCTGTTACGTAAGATTAAATTACAAGGTGCAATCTTTGGAAAAAGTGTAGATGTATGCCAACAAACCAACTTAGAATTCTTTTGTCAAAGCCACAGCTTCTCTATGAACTTTCTTATTGTTCCATTACTGTCGACGGAAATTATATTTGGAGTAGACTTTTTGAATGAATACAAAGCAATATTAAACTTTCACGATGCTGAAATAAGTTTAGAGAAAGAAGGTAAGTCAATAGCTTTGAAATTTGAAGGTTGGCTCTCAAACCATGACGAAGAAATTAATCGGCTCTACCTCCTGTTAGACAACAGTTCGGAATTTTCGACGGAACTAGACACTAACAATCACTCTGCAAGTACTGACAGGGATGATATCGACGGCGCATTTGATACTAGTCAGTTAATTCAGAATAAAATTCAAACAATTGAGAATTGTAATGACACTGATAGGCAAGACCTTCTTGAGATTTTATAAGCATATTCCACAGTTTTTACTCACAAAACAGGAACAGTCAAGGGATTTCAATATCAATTTCGTGTTCGTGAGCATACTAAATTTTGTGTTAGACCATACGTAATTCCAGCACATTATAGGGACCGTGTTAGAACAGAAATACAATCTATGCTTGACAAGGGCATTATTGAGCCTGCAGTAAGCTCATACAACAATCCATTACATGTTGTTGAGAAGAAAAATGGATCGATCAGGCTTGTCTTAGATTCTAGACAAATCAATACTATCATCATTCCTGAAACAGACAGGCAGCAAACGTTGGAAGAACTTCTTCAGAATTTTAATGGTGTAAAAGTGTTGTCTTCTATTGATCAGCTTTTATCACATCGAACTTCATCCAGAATGTAGAAAATACACAGCTTTCCTTTGTTTCGGCGTTTGTTATCAGTTTCGGAAACTTCCTCTTGGTTTGAACATTTCTTCGGCAGTATTCATTCGCGGGCTAAATTCCATATCACCTGAGTTCTTAAAACGTCACATCACCTTATATGTGGACTATATTCTGATAGCAGAAGCCTCATGGGAACAACAAAATCGCATCCTCAACAGCGTGTTACATATTTCTGCAGAATCTGGAATTACAGTTAACTTGGAAAAGTCTGAATTCGGTAGGACAAAGGTGAAGGTTTTGGGACATACACTCCTGGAAATGGAAAAAAGAACACATTGACACCGGTGTGTCCGGCCCACCATACTTGCTCCGAACACTGCGAGAGGGCTGTACAAGCAATGATCACACGCACGGCACAGCGGACACACCAGGAACCGCGGCGTTGGCCGTCGAATGGCGCTAGCTGCGCAGCATTTGTGCACCGCCGCCGTCAGTGTCAGCCAGTTTGCCGTGGCATACGGAGCTCCATCGCAGTCTTTAACACTGGTAGCATGCCCCGACAGCGTGGACGTGAACCGTATGTGCAGTTGACGGACTTTGAGCGAGGGCGTATAGTGGGCATGCGGGAGGCCGGGTGGACGTACCGCCGAATTGCTCAACACGTGGGGCGTGAGGTCTCCACAGTACATCGATGTTGTTGCCAGTGGTCGGCGGCAGGTGCACGTGCCCGTCGACCTGGGACCGGACCGCAGCGACGCACGGATGCACGCCAAGACCGTAGGATCCTACGCAGTGCCGTAGGGGACCGCACCGCCACTTCCCAGCAAATTAGGGACACTGTTGCTCCTGGGGTACCGGCGAGGACCATTCGCAACCGTCTCCATGAAGCTGGGCTACGGTCCCGCACACCGTTAGGCCGTCTTCCGCTCACGCCCCAACATCGTGCAGCCCGCCTCCAGTGGTGTCGCGACAGGCGTGAATGGAGGGACGAATGGAGACGTGTCGTCTTCAGCGATGAGAGTCGCTTCTGCCTTGGTGCTAATGATGGTCGTATGCGTGTTTGGCGCCGTGCAGGTGAGCGCCACAATCAGGACTGCATACGACCGAGGCACACAGAGCCAACACCCGGCATCATGGTGTGGGGAGCGATCTCCTACACTGGCCGTACATAACTGGTAATCGTCGAGGGGACACTGAATAGTGCACGGTACATCCAAACCGTCATCGAACCCATCGTTCTACCATTCCTAGACCGGCAAGGGAACTTGCTGTTCCAACAGGACAATGCACGTCCGCATGTATCCCGTGCCACCCAACGTGCTCTAGAAGGTGTAAGTCAACTACCCTGGCCAGCAAGATCTCCGGATCTGTCCCCCATTGAGCATGTTTGGGACTGGATGAAGCGTCGTCTCACGCAGTCTGCACGTCCAGCACGAACGCTGGTCCAACTGAGGCGCCAGGTGGAAATGGCATGGCAAGCCGTTCCACAGGACTACATCCAGCATCTCTACGATCGTCTCCATGGGAGAATAGCAGCCTGCATTGCTGCGAAAGGTGGATATACACTGTACTAGTGCCGACATTGTGCATGCTCTGTTGGCTGTGTCTATGTGCCTGTGGTTCTGTCAGTGTGATCGTGTGATGTATCTGACCCCAGGAATGTGTCAATAAAGTTTCCCCTTCCTGGGACAATGAATTCACGGTGTTCTTATTTCAATTTCCAGGAGTGTATTATTTCTTCTGAAGGCATTCAGCTGAATCCTGAAAAGTTAGAAGCAATCAGAGCCATTCCAGTTCCATCCACAAAAAAACAAGTCCGCAGTTTTCTAGGTCTCGTAAATTTTTACCATCGTTTTCTGAATATGCAAATTCTAATTACACCAAAACTTTGTTCTCTCACTGGAAAAAATACTATTTGGAACTGGGACGAACAAGCACAGTTGGAATTCAATTCTTTGAAAGAATCGCTACTTAACGCGCCAATACTAGCTCATCCAGATCTGTCACAAGATTTCTGCCTTAGCACGGATTCTTCTAAAGTCGGTCTTGGTGCCCATTTATTTCAAGAAGCCACAGAAAATGACACTACTGTTCAGAAAACCATTGCTTTTGCTAGCCGAGTGCTAACAAAATCTGAAAAAAATTATTCCGTTACTGAATTAGAAGCTTTAGCTATCGTTTGGGCATTTAACAAATTCCGTTTCTTTCTTTCTGGTAAGCACGTAAGAGTATACGGTGATCATCGTGCATTACAATTTCTTATGTCTTCAAAATTAAATCATGACAGGTTAAAACGTTGGGCATTGTTTTTGCAAGAATTCCACTTCACAATAGTCTACATTTCCGGCAAGGAGAACATTGTTGCGGACGCACTGTCACGCGCACCGGCTGGGCTTGAGAAAAGTAACACAGAAGGCAACCTCGAGAAAAATTTCAGTATTCTTTACATTCAGAAAGTTGCCTTTGAGAACTTCATCACCACTTCTTTAAAGGACATTGCTCATGAACAAGATAAAGATCCGATTTGGAAAGACATCAAAAGTAAATGGCATGAAAAGACAAACACTCAGATTCGGCATTATTATCTGGTTAGAAACAACATACTCTTCAAATGCTGCACGGTTGATCACAAACTATGGGTAATTTGCATTCCAGACGATTTTGTTAATAAGTTCATTTGGTACATTCATTTCAGCTACGCACATTTTGGTCCACGAAAATGTTACCATATTCTTCGAACGACTTGTTATTTTAACAATATGAAAAAGAGAATTCCAAGAGTCTTGTCTATTTGTAAACTTTGTCAAAAGGCGAAACCATCTATTATCTCACATCGTGCTCCGTTGTTTCCTATCATTCCTTCTAAATTAAAAGAATTTGCTGCTGTTGGTCTCTTCGAACCCCTTGTCAGAACATCGAATGGACTTTCGTACGTTCTAGTCGCTGTTGAACTTACTTCAAAATTGGTTGCTTTCACTCCGTTACGTAAAGCCACTGGACGGTCTGTATCCAACGCCTTTGTTAAAAATTTCTTACGTGAAGTTGTCCACGTTGCTGAAGTCATTTCAGATAACGGACCGCAATTCAGATCTGCTGTTTGGTCATGCATGCTGCGGAATCATAAAATCAAACCTGTTTTTATTTCATTGTACTCACCACATTGTAACCCATCTGAACGGATTACGAAAGAAATTAATAAGCTTTGCAGACTTTGTCACAGTAAGCATCAGCATTGGGACAGATATTTACACTTATTTCAAAATGTGCTGAATGAAATGCCTCATGACTCCACTGCTTTACCACCTACTCTTGTACTGAAGAATGAAGAACCACCGAACAGAATCAGATAGCTTGTACCTTTCCCGAATACACGTAAACTTCAACACAAAGACATAATTGATTTGGCTATTAAAAATATAAAATCTGCAGCAGACAAAAGGAGAAAACTACACGGTAAAGCAAATGCAAAGAAATTATATATTGGTCAGAAAGTTCTCATTAAAGCTCATTCATTGTCACATAAGAAGAAACACTTCAGTCACAAATTCTTTCTAGATTACAATGGACCTTACAGAATCCGACGTATACCACATGATAATTGCGTTGAAGTTGAAACTCTGCGTACTAGGAAGAGTACAGGTTTACACCACATTTCACATGTAAAACCGTTTATCGAAAGATAATCTGCTTTTTAACTTTGTCTTTGCCATAAAACTTTTCACTTCACATTTCTAGTATGCTTTGTCAGACTTAAGAAACTGTTACCATGCAACAATGTTTGAAGTTAAATATCCAGTCAAGAACCAAGAGAACTTATTTAAACAGAAATTACGAATGCATTGTTATAGTGAACAGACGACACAGTGTTGTTATTTGTACATTCTTGCTTGTTAGTTGCACGATTACGTAACGACTATAAGGCTTACATACTTAGAACATATACTGCTAATGAGATTTTAATGCCACATTTTGATGTACTTGAAAAAATACTCTTTACTTGAAGTACATTCGGTGAGATTAAAGATGACTTAGCATTTGGTTTCTTTGATAGCTGCACGATTATATCACGACACTAATAATATGTGACACAATTTACATTGATGCTTTTGCGGTGTATATGTTCTATATCTGCACAGTTTTTCTGTATTATTCTGGAAAGTAAAACATGTTTTAGTAGTAACTTTTGTGGTATAGCTACAATGAGACAGCCTTTTCCGTAGCACAACAATATGTTACATTATAGTACTTTCTTGATCACGGTAAGGTACGTAAGGTAGGTAAGTACATCGACTTCAGTAGAACTTTGCTTACAGAGGACGATAATTACGACACTTCCACAGAATTATCTTACAGCAAGACGCACATTTAGCGCTACAGGACACACATTTAAGTGATTAATTTTGTACTTAAACCATTTCTTTTTCAAGATTTTTGAATTACAAAGAAAGTTTTCCGTGTTACATTTCATTCCATTGCTGTAATCTGTAACACCTGAGGGTATAAGTACATTAATCCTCAGGGGGGTACACGCTTACTTTGTGTACCATGTGTGTGTGGCAAACACAAGGAGCCCTGCCTAATATCGTATTTGCTTATACAATTTTACACATCGGTACCATATTTCTCTAACACTGAATTACACAGCTATCTGATCATTTAACTGAGAGAGACAAACGTTTCTTTTTACTACATCAGTGACATGTTTACATAATTACACAGCTGGATAACCTCACACTTATGAAATTGTATTTTGTCTTTACTGTGTGAACTGTTCATATTTTTTCGGAACCATTCCGATACTATGAGAGCTTTGAATGATGTATTTGGTATGGGATCATGATTTTTAAAGTACGTTTGAGGTAGATCACACTATTGCAATGAGCAGAGAATTTTTTTAGGTTTTGAAATTATTGCAGAAAGCTACGACGTTTTTGAGAGTTGACTGGGGTGTTACGGTGTTATTTTTACGACGACGATGTGTATTATGCTGTTGAAGTATGTTTATGATCAATAAGCTGATGCTATAGGAGGAATTTGATTATGCTACTTATTTATTATGATGAAATATTGAAGAAGTGTTGACGAATATGTATATGTGTAGTAAGGTAAGGAATATTGAGTAGTGGTTAGGAACTCTGACTTGTGAAAAAGGATGTCGGAAACCAAGAATCGTACTTTAAGAGTTATGAAATGTGTGTAAATGCATGAATGTATCACAATGCTGGCGAAAATTTTTTGGACGCTGTTATATTTATAGGATTTTGTTTCTACAGATTTGTAATGCAAATATTTCGACCTGTGAAATTTTATTTGTATCAAACTGTCACTGTAGCGGAAACTCATGTCGTAAATATTTCGGTTAAGGAAGGTAGATCACTGTAAGCACCCAGCTGCGCGACAGTCGCCTGGAAAAAAGCCATTAGTGTGTGCCTTTCAGAGGCACAGGTGGAGAAGAAAAGAGGCCATTATCCTCACTATTGACATTTCTTTGTAGAAAGCATCGTAAATATGACACGCCCAAACTTGAAAACATATTATTACACTGTGGAGCTCTTAATTTATGATATTTACTAAATTGCCTAATGAAATGATGAGAAACATTTTTACATCTATTGTCTTTCTAATTGAGAGATTTTTTACCGACTTTGGAGACGCCATTTGCCTAGTGAATGACGTTTCACACATTGCTTTGTATATATTTGCTCATTTTGTTTAATATCTAGTTTCTAACTGCACTGCAGCATTGGTTAAAATAAAATTTAATAGATGTACTAATATAGTTATTTTATGCTTACAGATCCGGTAAATAATAATTTTATGATCTACTTCCAAGAAAACAAGATAACATAAATAGACATTTCCCTTCACAGGAATTGCATAAATAATTTTTTTACAATTTGGTAATTTGCCTTCTAGAGTAAGTTCTCATGATGCATCTCTAGTGTTAAGATGTGACATAGGTATTAGACATGGCCATCCTTAGTGTAATATTTTTTCTGCTTGAGCTTTGTCATGTTTAGGTGTAAGTTATTGCATTTGCTGCTGCTGCTTGCCAGGAATAGTGCTATTACATTTCACTTTGTATTACTCTGTTAAGCCGATTTTACTACTGATTTATTTTTCTTGTTGCTGCACATTGGCTCATGTTAGCGATAATGTTGCATTTGCTTTGATAATTTATATTTATTGCTGCTAACTTTGCCAATTTGCATTTTTTTGTCATTGCTGTTTGTGTTAATTGTTATGTGCTGCTGCATTGCCTTGTCCCTTAGTTTAGCATCTGAGCTCAGTAGATTTAAGTTAGCTTAAGATGGGGTAGGCTATATGTGAGAACGTGTTGTGAGGAATTGGAAGAAATGCATTGAGAAGCTATAAGAAAATGGTTTGGCCAAAAAAAAAAGAATTTTGAAAGAGGATATGAACAAAAAGGTAGGGTTTAGGGACAACAGATTTAGGTAGGATTTTCTTGGAAATAAATGATGAGGTAAGATAATGGAAAATAAATATTGAGGTAAGAAATATGTGAACATATAAATACAGAAAGCATGCTTGGATAGGATTTTTTTGGCGGAAACAAATGTTGAAATAAGACGAAAGATCTATGGAATGAAGTTTTGGGTTGGACTTCAGTACCAAATGTTACACTGAAAACAAACCCTGTCCTTTCCTCCTGTGTTATCCCCCTATGTGTTTGTGTACCCTGTGTATTTGTGTTTTTCCTGTCTTTATATGTTTAGCTAACGAGAGTTACGTTGTAGAATTTTTCTAATAATATGTTATTTACTTTGTAGATATGTTCAGACATTATTTATTCTGTTCTGTTTCAATGCACATGTGTGAAATTAATGTTTCGAAAACTATTCTCATTATTTTATATATTTACTGATGTCATAATTCCTGTAACACTGATGTATGTGTTTATTTCTATTCTTTTGTAAAGCCTCTATTACTACAAATATTATCTGTGTTGTTATGTTCTTTAATTATGTATTTTGTACCTTTGTTATTGTATTCTTATGTTATAAAATTGTAATTGACACCAGTTCATCAAATTAAGTATCTTGTAAGTTACACTTCACTGCACACGTTTCTGTTGATCATAGTATATGGACAATATGTGAGAAGTAGGGACTGATAGTGTTTGCACGTGTGTTAATAATTCAGCAAGGGACTGGATAACAGCATTGCTGGTTCTAAGGACATTTCAAAAAAATTTTTTTTGAGTGGACAAGTGGTATTTCATGGACTTGCTACATTGTCCACAAGACTCTTCTATGGTGATTGTGCACCTGCACAGTCGCAACAGATGGCTGCTAGTCATCTCTACAAGGACTGAAGTGGATCTGCACCTTTGATGGCCCACCAATACCATTATTTCTTCAAGGACTGAACTGGGTCTGCATCTTTGATGGCCCACCAATACCATTATTTCTACAAGGACTGCAGTGGGTCTGCACCTCTGGTGGCCCACCAATACCATAATCTCTACTAGGACTACAGTGGGTCTGCTCTGTGATGACCTACCTACCATTATTCTTCAAAACTTCGACTGACTCTGCTGTGCGTTTGCTCTGTTGCGGTCCATTACCTATCTGCATGTCAAGAATCAGCACGGTCTTTCCGTTGGAAGGACAACACTACTTCTTCAAGACTGCATGGAAATCCACTACTTCTGTGTGGAATTTCTTTTACTAATGAGACTTTATGAAAAAAACTCTAATTACTCTTATGATGAACGATCAGGACTGTCTTTATGGGCTGTGAGAAAATTTTAGCTTTTGATCAACATTGTATCAATAAGTAACTCCGCCATAGCCGGTCCCAAGCCCGGTTCAAAAAGGAGGAGGGGGAGGAGTAACACCTCATAAAAAAACCTTGGTTCACCTGGTCCGGGTGATAGTACCTCATGAGGGCCCCTTGCCAGGGACACGGTGAAGACCTCAACGGCAGTGAAGGCGGAGATGAAGAACATCGGTACGGCGGAACTAGCGGAAGAGGCAGCCTTGCTTTTTGGGATACTATAAAAGCTGTCGTCCAAGGTTATTTGGACAAAGGGCACGATGGTTCCACAGGTGGTAGCCCTACAGCGTCTGTTCCACATGTTAGTGGCGGCTGATCTACAAAACTCAGAAGTGGAACTCTGAGCTTAACCAGACTGAAATCTCAATTTCAGTCACAAACCCAGTCCAATTAAATCAACATGGATACAGCACCTTCAAAGACAAATTACCCCAGTGGGTCAAATCCCACGGTTGAAAAACCGCAAGTGGTCTATTCGGATTCTGTGGAGACCACAGAAGTGTGCATGGAGGTAAATCGGAGTACCTCAAAACCCCTTAATAACAAAATCAAACCAAAATCTAGAATTTGGCTAATGACATTTAATGTACATTCTCTCTTAAAAATGGGAAAACTAAAAACCATCCTGGACAAATCCAGAGAACGTAAAATCAAAATTATTGCATTTCAGGAATCACGATATACAGATGAAAATCCTTTTGATTCGGAAGGATACAGGATATACAAAGGAAAACCTGGAAAACGAGCCATGGCAAATTGTCCTCAATTTGGAACTGGATTTATAGTAGATACATCAATACTTGATTCAGTCGCAACGTTCAGATCTTACTCGGGTCGGCTCTCCACGATGACAATAAAATCAGCTAATAAGATATACACCCTAATCAACAGACATGCACCAACTAACATCACTAACAAAAACAAAATAAATGAAGTAGAAGAATTCTGGAACCAATTAGATAATATTCTCCAAAAAAATCCCAAATAACCATGCCAAAATCCTTATGGGCGATTTCAATGCACAAATCGGTAAAGAAAAGAAATATCGATATTGGGTAGGTAAATGGTCAGGGCATACACATACCAACTGGAATGGCTTGCGACTCATTGAAATCTGCAAAAACCATGACCTATTTTTCAAATCAACATTTTTCAAAAAAAGAGCCTCGAAAACGAAAACTTGGATCTCACCTAATCCATTACTAGGTGAATATCAGTTGGATCATGTAATGATCTCCAGCGTAAATAAAGTAGAAATCATGAAACTTAAAGTCCTTAATGGACTAGATCTAGATTCCGACCATTACCCAACAAAATTCTCCCTAGATGTCATTCCAGAAAAAAGAAAATTCACTAAGAAATCTCCACACCGTAAATATGATGTACAAAAGATAAATGGCAATGAACAATTTACAAAAGAAACGCAAAATTTAAAACCACAAAATTGGCAACAACTGCAAGCAGGACTTTTAAATGCAGCTGAAACTGTAGCACCGCAAACAAGAACACGTAAACACCCATGGTGGACAGATGAGTGTGACCAACTGATAAATCTCAGACAACAGGCGTGGCAAAATTTGTTGTGCAACAAAAATCAAAAGACCCTGGAAGATCTCAAAGATACCAGGAAAACAGTCACAAAAGCAATACGAACAGTCCGTAAACAACACGAAGACAAAAAATTGCAAGACATAGAAAATGATTTCAAGAAAAACAATTCCCGAAATTTCTACAGAGTATTCAAACAAAAATTAACAAAGTACTCTCCTCCATCACTCCAGTTCAAAAATGACCATGGGGAAATTGCTCATACCAACACCGAAAACTGTGAAATTCTTGCAAAATACTTTTCTAAATTTAAGTACTCTCCTCCATCACTCCAGTTCAGAAATGACCATGGGGAAATTGCTCATACCAACACCGAAAACTGTGAAATTCTTGCAAAATACTTTTCTAAATTACTGAATTGTGAAAAGCCTGCAGAAAAATTTGAGTTCCATCGTACACAACGAAACCCAGACTCAAAGCCACCAAGTTTACAAGAGATTAAAGAGATAATTCAGTCACTGAAAAATAACAAAGCATCAGGAGAAGACCAAATCATCGCAGAACTATGGAAAAATGCAGGAGAAAATCTTATTGCAAAACTCAAAGAAATTATACATGAAATCTGGAAAACAGAAAAAATCCCCACAGATTGGAAGACTGCAATCATACATCCTCTGTACAAAAAAGGAAGTATAACAGACCCCAACAACTATCGTGGAATCTCTTTATTGTCAATAACATACTAAATTCTGTCTAAAGCCCTACTAAACCGCGCAGAACCTCAGCTGGATTCAAAATTAGGCGAATACCAAGGTGGGTTCAGAAAAGGTCGATCTTGCGTAGAACAAATCCTTAACTTGAAAAACTCAGTGAAATATGTACATAGTACTTGACACAAAAGTTATGTCCTCACGTTTGTCGACTTTAAAAAAGCATATGACAGTATAGACCGAGAATCCCTTTTTGAAGTATTAGCAGAATTTGGACTAGATCAAAATACAACAAACATCATAAAAGAAACACTCACGGAGACCAAATCCAAAGTAAAATTTATGGGAGAATTGAGCACAGAATTTGAAATAGACACTGGAGTACGACAAGGGTATGTACTGTCCCCAGTGCTCTTCAAGTGTGCTCTAGAAAAAGTTGTTAGAGAATGGAAAAAAGCAGGTGCACCAGCACACAGACTGGAACCAAGACATAAGGGCATAGAATTACACTGTTCAGCATTTGCTGATGACATGGCACTGATCGCACAAGACATTACCGACGCACAGAAACAGCTAGAATTATTACAAGAACAGGCAGTTGAAATAGGATTACAAATTTCATTTGAAAAAACAAAATTTATGACTGACGTCAAAGATGCACCTTCTGATCTCAAAATTGGTAATAACTACATCTCTCGAGTAAAAGAATTTAAATATTTAGGTGAATGGATTGCAGAAAATTGTAATGAAAAGAAATCTGTCAGATCATGAGTCCAGAAAATGGGAATGGCGTTTCAGTTAACAAAAAACATTTACAACAAAAAGAGTCTCTCGTGGAACTGCAAAATACGACACTACACAACAGTAATTAGACCCGAAGCTCTCTACGCATCTGAGACACTAAACCTTCAACACAGAACACTAAAAGAGGAATTAGAAGTGAAAGAACGTAAGATAATGAGGAAAATCCTAGGGCCAAGAACTAAAGATGGGGTACATTATCCAAAACCCAATGCAGAAATATATAAAAATGTCTTCAAAATAATAGACACAATGCGCATGAGAAGAATCCAATTCATGGGGCACTTAGAAAGAATGGACTCAAACAGGTTAACGCACAAAATCCATACATTTTTAAAGAACAAAACTACAAGACCGAACTGGTACAAACAGACGGAAAAATACCTAAGAGAATTAGGGGCTCCAAATCTATATGATAGAAATGAAATCAGAAAAATCACAAACACACGGGGTTTTGAGGAAGAAGAGAGAAAAACTAACCGACATACATGGTCTACGCAACGAAAGCTAGCCCATTCGTTGTTTATGAAGGAATACTGGGCGAAAAGGAAGGCCAACAAATGTTGATTACGCGTGGTCCTAAGTGATCCATCCGCGAAGAAGAAGAAGAAGAAGTATCAATAAGTGCGTGCATTTGATTTATTTGTTTTTGTAATTATAATTATGAAAATTTTTTCAAATCTGTATTGGCCACTGCTCAAAACAATTTGTAAAATTTTTTGTGGGGAGCATGGGGGCTATGTAAGTAGGCTGTTTAGGTTTTTATATTGGTAACGCCACATAGCGCTCTGTATGAAAATCACTGGCTGTGCTGTGTGCAGTCTGTGGCTGGGTGGCATTGTTGTAATAATCGCTATTGTAACGTTGGGCAGTTGGCTGTTAACAGCGCGTAGCGTTGCGCAGTTGGAGGTGGGCCGCCAGCAGTGGTGGATGTGGGGAGAGAGATGGAGGAATTTTGAGAGCGGACGATCTGGACGTGTGTCCATCAGAAAGAGTAAATTTGTAATATTGGATATCATGGACTGATATATATGTTATCACTTTTGAACACTATTGAGGTAAATACATTGTTTGTTGTCTATCAAAATCTTTCATTTGCTAACTATGCCTATCAGTAATTAGTGCCTTCAGTAGTTTGAAACTTTTATTTAGCTGGCAGTAGTGGCGCTCGCTGTATTGCAGTAGTTTGAGTAACGAAGATTTTTGTGAGGTAAGTGATTTGTGAAACATACGTTTCACAAGGTTAATGTTAGTCGGGGCCATTTTTTTGTAGGGGTTTTTGAAAGTCAGATTTAGTTGCGCTAAAAATATTGTGTGTCAGTTTAGTGTTGATCAGAATAGGTAAAGAGCGAAATGTTTGAGTCCGTTCAGCTCTGCTCAGCTGTTTGAAAATCAAACAATGTAAGAGGTTTATCAGCACATTAATTCATTACTTTTTCTAAGTGGACGTTTTTCGAGTACAGGAAACACGTGTAAATGGATGTTTGTCGCAGTAGTTGTTTAGAAACGAAGAGGCTTGCACAGGATAGAATAACGTGGAGAGCTCCATGAATCCAGGCTTCCAATTGAAGACAACAACAGCAAATGGACGCCACACTCCTGAGAGTTCCCTGACGATCACAAACGCACAAAACCACGGCACAACAGCAAACCAGGCGTGCAGCCTTCTTTCGCAGCCTGGTCGTGCTTCCTTGATTTGCTGTTGTGTCGTGGTTTTGTACGTTTTCGAGCGGCAGGGACATATCAACAGTGTTGCCGTTTATATTTGTTATTTTTGTTATCTTCAGTTCGAAGACTAGTATGAAGCTGCTCTTTACGTTACTCTATCCTATGAAAGACTCTTGATCTCTAAATAACTACTTCAACCCTCTGCTGTTTTTAGCCCCCACCGGACGGAGAGGCTTCATCCCGCCACAGCCCTCAGTGGATCACAACCCAACAACAGGCCGCAGCTGTCCACAAACCCCACAACCGCCCCACACCGAACCCAGGTTATTGTGCGGTTCGGCCACCAGTGGAACCCCTCGGGAACGTCTCATACCAGACGTGTGTAACCCCAAATGTTTGGGTGGTGCAGTAATTATGGTGTACGCATACATGGAAACGGTGTTTGCGCAGCAATCGCCGACACAGTGTAATTGAGACGGAATAAGGGGAACCAGCCCTCATTCGCCGAGGTAGATGGATCCACATACTGGCCGGCACACCGGACCTCGACACTAATCCGCCGGGCAGATTTGTGCTGGGAACCGGCACGCCTTCCCACTCGGGAAGCAGTGCGTTAAGCCGCGCCCTACCTGGACGGGCTCCCCACACCCATACTTCCCTCCACCACTAGCCTGACGATGTCTCAGAATGTGTCCTATCAACAGATTCCTTCTTTTAGTGAAGTTCTGCCACAAAGCTCTTGTATCCTCAATTCTATGAAGTATATCCTCATTAGGTACGCAATACACCCAACTATTCTTCACCGTTCTTCTATGGTACCACATTTGAACAGCTTCTATGCTTTTCTTTCTGCACTGCTTGCCATCCAAATTTCACTTTCATACGAAGTTACACTCCAAACAAATACCTTCACAAAACATCTCCTGACACAATTAAATTAAAATCTGCATTCAGTGTTAACTAATTTCTCTTTCTCAGAAACGCTTTTCTTGCCATTTCCAGTCTGTATTTTATTTCCTCTCTACTTTGACCATCATCAGTCAGTTTACTGGCCGAATAGCAAAGCTCGACTGCTACTTTTAGTGTCTCGTTTCCTAATCTAATTCCATCAGCATCGCCTGATATCAGTCAACTACATTCCCTAAAGCTTTTTATATCCCCACTTTCAAGAAGCTGTCCTTTCCGTTCAACGGCATTTCGAAATCCTTCGCCGACTGACAGTATTACAACCTCGTCCTGGACTCGCATGCGGGAGGACGGCGGTTCAAACCCACGTCCAGCCATCCTGATTTAGTTTTTCCGTGATTTCCCTACATCGCTTCAGGCAAATGCTGGGATGGTTCCTCTGAAACAGCACGGCCCACATCCTTCTCCATTCTTACCTAACCCAATGGGACCGATGACCTCGTTATTTGGTCTCTTCCACCAAACCAACCAACCAACCTCGTCTCATCTCCATGAACTTTAATTCCCTTTCCGTATTTCTCCTTGCTTTTCTCCACAGTCTGCTCAATGTGCATATTTAATAACATTCATGATAGTTTACAAGCCTCATTCACTCCCTTCTCAGACACTATTTCCGTTTTATGCCCTTCGACCCTCACAAGTGCCATCTGGTTTCTGTAAAAATTATTAATAAGCTCTCTCTTCCCGTATTTTACCCCTGCTACCATCACAGATTTAAAGAGTGTTTTCCAGTAAACACTGTCAAAAGCTTTCTCTAAATCTACGAATGCTATGAACGTAGGTTTGCCTCTCCTTATTCTATGTTGTCAGATAAGTTGTAGGGTCAGTATTGCATCGCGTGTTGCAACACTTCTCCTGAACCCAAACTGTTTTCCCCGCGGTCGGCTCCTAGCAGTTTTTCCAATCTTCTGTAAGGTTAGTATACTGGAACCACGACTTATTGAACCGATAGTTCTTTAATACTAAAATCTGTCAACACCTGATTTCTTCGGAATTGGAATTTTCAGATTATTCTTGAAATCACAGGATGTCGTATGTTTTGGACATAAGGTGGAATAGTTTAGTTAAGCCTGGCTCTCGCAAGGAAACCAGCATTTCAGATGTAAGTATCGCTTAGTTTACAAGCACAGTGTGATGACAAAGAGCGTCCTTTTAGGCGAGTTCACAGCCTATTCGAATCTCTACATTTTGAACTAGGTGTGCTCGGGCATGATAGGTTTCTATATATTACATCTTTCTGGATGTATACCAAGCAATTAATATTGTAAAGGTTGATCCATAACGCGCACCGGTTTTGGAACGGCTGGTAAATTTGTCGGTTGGTGACATAGTTTTCATTCGTTTCTGTTTCCAGGAATATTCAGACCGTTTGAATTTCTCGAATTCGATATCTAAGCCTGGAGCAGTTCACTTGTGCGCAATGCATGCTAATCGTGAAAACGTTTTATCAGAATGGGGAAATTTATGCAGCAAGCGGCAGGAGAAAGTTAAGCGGCAGGCGACTTCGCGCGATTCTAGGGCGTAACGAGGCACTGAAAGAATAAACAGTTCGCAGGCTTATGAAAACGCTCTTTGAGATGCGTTCAACAGTAAACGTTAAAAATCCTTGTCGTCGTCGTTCTGGCCGAAGAACAGAACATTGCGGTGGTTCTTGACAGCGTGTGAAATCAGTTCGTCACCGTTCGCAACGATTGGGCTTAAGCAGTTCTTCAGTACAGAGTATGATCTCCATTACCGCCCCCATAAAATTCACTTGACAGAGTAGCTGAAATTGACGGATTACCAGAAAAGGCGACAGTTTGTTGAGTGAGTTACGTGAGGACGACTTCAACAAAAAAAAAAATCATCTTCAGTGAAGCACATTTCCATTTAAATAGTTTTTGTGAATAAGCACGGCTGCCGTATCTGTGGGTCTTAAAATCTTGCATGATCCAAGAAATGGTAACGCATTCACAAGGAGTGACAGTTTGGTATGGAGTGACGTTTGATAACAGAGTTTTCGTGGCCTCATTTGGATGGAATGGACATAACACAAGTGTGGTCTCAGCAGAATGGTGCCACCTGCTGTACTTCTCGCGAAACAAATCAGTTGCTCCATGAGCGGTCCTCGGATCGCCTCATTTCGCGCAATGCTGCTCATCAATGACCACAAAGTTCACGTACCTCAACTCAAGTAACTTAACTCCTTGTGACTGTTTTCTGTCAGGTCATCGTAAGTCAGTGGTGTATTCCAATAAACCCCAAAACATCCATGACTTTGAGGAAATTCGACGAGTGAACAGCGAAACGGATGTGGAAACTTGTCGCACAGTCATAGTGAATTTCATGGACAGAGTTCTTGCATGCCAGCGCAGTAGATCAGGTCATATGTCTCACAGTTTCCATACATGAAATGGGAAGGTTACATGAACATGTTTACGTATTTTGTTTGTGTTTTTTGTGAAACAAACTTCTTATTTTGATATATCAAAACCTGTTCCAACACCTCAAAAGCGACTTCTAATCAAATTGCGTGCCTACGGAGTATCGTGTGGCTGGATTCATGATTTCCTGTCAGAAAGATCACAGTTCGTAGTAACTCACGGAAAGTCATCGAGTAAAGCCGAAGCAATATTTGGCCTTCCCCAAGAAAGTTTTATAGGACTTTCGCTGTTCTGAACTGCATAAACGGTTTAGAGGACAATCTGAGCAGCCCCTTAAATTGTTTGAAGATGATGCTGCCAATTACCGTCTTGTAAAGTTAACGGATGATCCAAACCAACTTCAGAATGATTTAGTCATGATATCTGTAGGGTGTGAAAAGTAGTAATTGACTTTAAATAACGAAAAATTTGAAATCATCCACATGATTGCTAAACAAAACTCACTAAATTTCAGTTACACTATAAGACGCACAAGTCTAAAAGCTGCGAATTCAACTACATACTTAGAGGTTACAGTTGCGAATATCTTAAGGTGGAACGATCACAGAGACAATGTTGTAGGGAAAGCGAACCAAAGACAGCGATTTATTGACAGAACGATTTATTGCCAGAACATTTAGAAGATGCAACAAGTCTACTTCAGAGATTGCCAACACTACGCTTGATTGTCCACTTCCGGCAGGATGGCATCCGCATCAGGTAGGATTGACGGAAGGCATCGAAAAAGTTCAAAGAAGAGTAGCTTGTTTTGCATGATCGCGAAATACGAGACAAAGTGCGAGGGATATGATAAGCGAATCGTGGTGGTAAGCATTAAAACACAGGCGCTTTTAGTTGCAGCAGGATTTCAATCACAGACTTTGCCCCGCGGATTCGAAAATGTTTTTGGCACCCAGCAACACAGGCAGAAATAATAACCATAGTAAAATATAAGGAGATTCGCACAGAGAAATTTAACTGCTCAATTTATCGCGCGCTCTTCGAGAGTGAAACGGCAGAGAAACAGCTTGAATGTGGTTCGATGAACCCTCTGCCAGGCACTTGATTGTGAATTGCAGAGTAATCACGAATTGTAGATGTAGGTGCGAATGGTGATCTCGACTTGGTAAGTGCACTGGAAAATAAAATTACGAATTTCAGCGAAGGAAAGTAGCACCTCTAATTAGCCTCTGTAAATTTTTAGTCCGTTGCAGCGCAGGTAGGGAGTGCTTCACGCAGTCATGGAGCGTCCCAGTAACCTGGTGCGATCCCGAGGCAATCGTATCAGGCACCTTCTGCGGAAACGTCTGTGCGAAGGCCAACGATGTTAGATTACATTCAGAGGGATGGCGTGACAAAGGAAAAGATCCGTTTCTGTCTACTGTGAGACACCAATCTTTTCGGGACACTGGCAACCTTGTTACTCTCTCACCGGATATTTTTCCAAACAATGAAATTGCTTCCATATTGCAGCTTCAAAAGTCAAAAGTAAATTATAGCTTTCTTTTCTGACTAGGGCAGTTTATCATTGAACAACTACAGGATACTGCTCCTGCCTGTCTCATGGTCTTCTTGGGTTTGATGAGAGCTTAAATAAGGTTAGCCAAATAAGAAGATCGCTCTGTTTCTGCATTTTTGGGATAGTACGTTGATTTACGTTTCAAGCAGGTGTCTCACTTCAGTATTTTGGCAGAAAAGTGCTGCAAAAGATTTGTTTGAAGTATTTCAGACAATTGCATCACAATATAAGGTAAATCTGAAGAAACAAGTTGTTCAGTTGCCCATGGACGTTCCTAATGCCAATAAGACATTCCTAAGAGAATTAAAAAACGAGTTTCAAATCAAGGGTAATCCATATAACCCTGTGAATTTGGACTTTGGGCCATCTGTCTTACATACAGTCTACAAGACTGGGGGGGTGGTGGTTAGTGTTTAACGTCCCGTCGACAACGAGGTCATTAGAGACGGAGCGCAGGCTCGGGTTAGGGAAGGATTGGGAAGGAAATCGGCCGTGCCCTTTGAAAGGAACCATCTCGGCATTTGCCTGAAACGATTTAGGGAAATCACGGAAAACCTAAATCAGGATGGCCGGAGACGGGATTGAACCGTCGTCCTCCCGAATGCGAGTCCAGTGTGCTAACCACTGCGCCACCTCGCTCGGTAGAAGTCTACAAGACTAGCGCTTGTTGGAACCTTATTCAGTTTCTTTATGTAATCTGCTTATAAATGTTCTGTTCCGTCGAGCTGATTTCACCAACATTTCAAGCACCTCTGTTTCCGCCCATAAGTTTCATGCCATTCAGTTGGTGGATAACAAAATGGTGGCAGTTATGTCTCATCAAATGATAACCGCTGTTGGAAAGAGCGCTAGAAAAGTAAAAAGCGAAAAAAAAGTAACAGGAGGAGTAAAACCGAAACATGTCACCATTTGAATTCCTGAAGTCTTAGTTAACAAATAGTATGTGAGCCCCTGAGGGACAAAATGCTGAGAGTTCACCTCGCCTTTTTCACTCAGGTTGAAAAGTACTCCGTCTTCAGGCCACAAGTGGCTCATCGGGACCATCCGACCGCCGTGTCATCCTCAAATGAGGATGCAGATAGGAGGAGCGTGTCGTCAGGACACCGCTCTCCCGGTCGTTACGATGGTTTTCTTTGACCGGAGCCGCTACTGTTCGGTCGAGTAGCTCCTCAATTTACATCACGAGGCTGAGTGCGCCCCGAAAAATGGCAACAGCACATGGCGGCCGGGATGGTCACCCAACCAAGTGCTGGCCACGCCCGACAGCGCTTAACTTCGGTGATCTGACGGGAACCAGTGTATCCACTGCGCCAAGGCCGTTGCCCCCACTCAGGTTGAACTGTTCCTAAATTTTAATCATGTTCCCCTTTAGGTTTTTTTCTCTTTGCGTCCCTCCAGACTACGATCAGAGAATTAGTGAGAAAATGTGTAAAACTAGAAATTTTATGCAATAAGACTGTCTTCAATATAGACCTGAGCTACAACATAAATCTGTTGCAACCTCAGAGAGTGGTTTGAGGTTAATGTGCTATATCAGTGGATACCTTGCTCTTTAGAAGTGAGTGGCTTATATGTATTTATTAAGAGTATGGTATCCAAAATTCTGTATAAATCGTTCCTGGAGTATTCTTTTACTAAGGGGATAACACGCTTAAATTCGGAAGTGGTATATGACGCTGACCTTTTGAAGAGACACAGCTTTAACACAGCTCGCTGCCTTAAATAGCTTTGGTGGTCATGGGGCTGATGCCATTGCCCCTGAATTCAAAAATTGTTTATAGATCAGGCCACTAAAGGAAATTCGTAAAGAATTTAATTGGAACCGTGATTGCACCAATCAGTTCTGAACGATGGTCACAGGGTATAAAAGTGGACGTGGAAATCTACAGATATTTATTAAGCTTGCTTGCAATCTGGTTCTTGGAAATGCCATTCTAAAAGAGGTGTCTCTGTCAACTCTTCCATTCTGGTCGAAAAACTGAAGCCACTCTCACTGCCCTTTGTACCGTTCTCGATGTGATCAAGGTTACGGGAGGTGTTAGATCTAATCCCATCACGAAGCAGTTAATACATAGAGTTCTAAGCGCACATATTAGATGCATTGAACCAGCAGCAGAGGAAAGGGCGGTTCAGAAGTCCTCAAAATCAAATCAGACAGAGAGGATAGAGATGAGAGAAAATCTAAGAGAGCTACAAAGGAAGAACACAAAACTCACTGAAAGGGCTGAGAACGAGGCTTATCAGACTGAAGAAGTTCTATCACTAAAATACATCTGCTTGTGACTTCACATAGTGTCCATATTGTAAGAGGTCCGAGCAGATGTAATTTCGAGGTATTGCTCATGCGCTGCCTGCGATATGCAAGGTATAAGAGAATCTCTGACCAGAGAGCAGTGTTGACTGCAGTAGGAACTGTGTAGCTGTAGCAGTAAGTTGTTGCTAGTCTGCAGTCTGCTCTGGTCTGGTCTGGTGTATCGTGTTGGCTGGGCCGGTCGCGGTGCAGCGATGCCGGAGCCTGATCATTATTGTATAAGGTAAAAAGCAGTCTCGCGCATATGTAGTAATGTTATCTCAAGTCCCATGTAAATGTTTTAAAAATGTCCTAATAATAATCTTTCTCATATAAAGTAATTTTTAACAACCATTCATTTCAATTTAAAGAATTTACTAATTTCTCCAATCCATGATCATCCCGATTGTTGCAAAAGAAAAATCAGTTGCTTCCTTTCATAAATGACAAATATATCGGCCAGCATTGCACAGGGCTGTGCCAGAAAAATTTATTGTAAGAGCAGATATATATGCGTTACCCGGCGACTTCATTGAGGTAAGAATTTTTCTCTTTGTATTCAGAATGATCTTTCAGGGCCATGACGCAGCACTGCTGACGTCCAAAATTTACCAGGTTAAATTCACAGTCAATTATTGAAAAGTTATAAGTGAGCGACAAATCAATTGAGGGGTTAGTTACATTGTATTATTACCAGGTTACTGAATATTTTTTGTTGGGACGTTTCACTGAATATGAACGACATAATTATAATTTTTACTGTTGAGACGTTTAGGAATTTTTCTCTTTTGAGGTTACACTAAAATGGGAACGAATTTTGTGGGGAGGTAAAATGAGCATGAATTTTGTGGGGAGGTTACACTTGGCGACAACCGGCCAGGATCGTATTACTTTGTGAATTTCTGAAAAGTAGTCATATATCTGCTCTTATTTACTTAAATGTAGTTTGCATCTGGCGCAACACATTTACTAATTTGTCACTCTTTCTTTCACAGATCATCGGCAATTTATTGCTCTTTGTTGTAATTGTGTTTGTTCCATTTTTGCTTCGTCTTTGTTTCATTTTGTCCTTAACTTTGATTTGTGAAAAATGCCGCGAAAAACTGTTAACAGTACATCACGATGTGCAATGAGTGAAATAGCCGAGTCGAATCATTTGTCCGATAATACTTGCGACACTCAGTGTAATAGTGATAATCGTCTAATTACAGATAATCAGTGCCTACCGATCACTAGTAATGATTTTGATCCTAATGATGAACAAACAAATTCAATTATGTCCACAGTAAATGTAACAATTGATGACGCGGCACGTTCCGTTACAATGAACGCTGTCCAGTTTGACACGCCTGATTTGCAAAATTTGCGTAGCGAACAGATAATTGTTTCTAACGAAGGTGACCAATATACACAAAACACGTCAGATTTATTTGAATCCGATGTAGTGGCCAACAGTGCACATCCCATTAGCGAACCTTTTCGTGAATCAGACAATGACCAAATGGTTATTCAAAACGTGTCAAACGTAGATACACCAACACACAGCATAGAAAATAGAGTCACTACGTTTAGCATGGATCAAGTTATGGCAGTATTGCTACAACTTAATGAAAAAATAGACAACAATTCCAAACAGTCGAAGAAAGAACAAGACGACAATTACAAACAACTTAATGAAAGTCTCAAACAACAACTTAATGAAAATAATGAAAATCTCAAACAACATATTAATGAAAAACAAGACAACAATTTCAAACAACTTAGTGAACAGATTACAAACAGATTAGCATACAACCCTGAACCTGCTCAGACATACAGAGACGATAATTTTTATTACAAACACTTTCTATCTGTTAGGAAATTTAAAGTGCTTAATAATGACAGAACACAGATATAGAATTGGATTGGATACAACAACTTGCTTTTGAATTTTCACCGGCATTGCCTGTAACGCAGAAACTAAAATTTATTTGTAGCGCGTAATTGACCTCAGGGGTTTCATTACACTTCGATGAATATGTGCCGTAGCGTGCACAGGGCCCCGAGCTGTAGTAGTGCTATTTCATCTTCAGTTTTCTGCACTGCTGCCTTCTCTTCTACTATCCTTTATATCTATCAAAACAGCTCTTCAACTATCGATCTATCTAGGATTAAGGATGAGTAAAGAAAACCTGATACGACAAGTTTTACCGAAAGTGACAGTTTTCTTTAGACACTCCCGAAACGACAACTACCGGCGTAATTTTAACAACAGACAAAATTGTAATCATCAGTATGTACAACATTTTGAGCAATCGTCAAAATTATCAGCAAACACATTTTCGTAACAATAGAGGCTTTTCCCTACAACAGCAACAAAACCAGCCGGTTAGTATACCTAACCAACAATGTAGTCTGCAAGCTCAACCAAGCTTTAATGTTTCGCCGCCTACACGTATAGCGTCGGCCACACCAAATAGCAACGCACAGCATTAAGGAAATCACTACGTACAGAAGACACATCATTTCAATTCCTATCGCAACGCGCCGTATAGCAATTATTATTATGACAGACGTAAAAGTAATGAGCACAATTTTCAGCGTACATTTAATAACAGTCGGTCTTACCAGCAGCAAAATCATCCGCAACAACACATTATCATGAATGAACCAGACAGTCGGTATCATCCCGAACGTAATACGTCAGGAAGAAATAACAGAACAGTACAAATAGTTGAAATGCCACAGCATCCTCCCGAAAATAACAGCACGTCAGAAATAATTTGACTAGATACAGTACAGGTTGCATCTTCCAGCAACGCAACCAATACTTTTGACACACAAAATCTTGTTCACGAAAATGTTATTAGTTTTGACGACATCCGATACACACTTTTGCATGAAAGACAGAATCACAACGTATGTAGACGACATCGTTATTGCAGAAGCTAACTGGTCTGAATACAATCTGATTCTTGAACAACTGTTGCAAACTTTTCGTGCACAAGGACTCACAGTTAATCTTAGCAAATCGCACTTTGGCAAAACTTCTATAAAATTTCTTGGACATGTAATTTCATCAGAAGGCATTGCGCCTGACCCGGAAAAACTTCAAGCTTTACGTGACATTACTGTACCTACGACAAAGAAACAATTACGCAGCTTTCTGGGATTAATTAACTTTTTTCGTAAATTTATTCATTACTCTGCTTTAGACACCCCTAGATTATGTCAATTGACAGGTAAAAACACTATTTGTTCCTGGGATAGCCAAGCACAGTCTGAGTTTGTTAATTTGAAACTTGCCTTGTTGAATGCAGTTCTTTTATCACACCCAGATCTTACTAGAAATTTTTCCATTGCCACCGCTTTAGGCGTACACATTTTTCAGGAAATTGAAGAAGACAGTACTATAGTAATTAAAAACATCGCCTTTGCAAGTCGCATTCTGTCACCTGCTGAACGCAATTATTCTGTTACAGAACTTGAAACATTATGTGTTGTATGGGCATTTACGAGATTTCGGCATTTTCTTTGTGGAAGACATACGACCGTTTAGACAGATCATAGAGCTATCCAGTTTTTGCTTTCCGCTAAATTTACACACGACAGATTAAGCAGATGGAAACTTTATTTACAGGAATTTACTTTTACAATTGTTCATATTCCCGGTACGCAAAATATTGTAGCAGACGCACTATCCCGCTCTCTCAACAACAATCAGCAAGACATCGCAACCAAGTTCTGCCAAGCAAATTTTAGCGTCATGTATATTCAACAAAGTCCGCCCTCGTGGTCTCACGGTATCGTTCTCGCTTCCCGAGCACGGGGTCCCGGGTTCGATTCCCGGCGGGGTCAGGGATTTTTCCTGCCTCGAGATGACTGGGCGCTGTTGTGTCGTTTTCATCATCATCATTCATCCCCATTACGGTCGGAGGAAGGCAACGGCAAACTAACTCCATTAGGACCTTGCCTAGTAAGGCGGTGCGGGTCTCCCGCATCGTTCCCCTACGCTCTGTAAAGAAGCATGGGACTTCATTTCCATTTCCATATTCAACAAGTTGCATTTGAAAATTTCATTTCGTCGTCGTTACGAGATATAGCACAAGAGCAGAGTAAAGACAACGTATGGAAAGAAATTAAACACCTTTGGCAAGATAGGAATAATGTTACCATTAGAAACCATTACACTGTACACAATAACTTTCTGTTCCGCCGCTCTCACCCTGACAGCAACAACTGGTTACTATGCATATCTGACGAACTTGTTAACAAATTAATTTGGTATACTCATTTAAGTTACGCACATTACGGAGCCAGAAAATGTTTTCTTATACTGAGACAGAACTGTTATTTTGCCAACATGGAGAAACGTACACGACGAGTTTTAGCGTCATGTAAAATCTGCTAGAAAGCTAAGCCAGACACGACTTCACATATTCCTCCGTTACATCCCACTGTACCCGTTAAATTGAGACACATGGCAGCTGTAGACATTTTGGGTCCTATTCCCAGATCTAATAGAGGTTTTTGTTACATCTTTGTCGCTGTTGAACGAACTTCGAAATTTGTTACCTTCACTCCGTTACGCAAAGCTACTGCTAAATCTGTTTCGAAAGCATTTGTAAAACATTTTCTATTTCATGTAGGGCATGTATTGAAAGTAATTTCCGACAATGGACGACAGTTTCGATCTGCTATATGGACACATATGTTACGAACAAGAAACATTTCTCTGATTTATATATCCAAGTATCATGCTTCTTCGAAGCCTTGTGAACGACTAATGAAAGAAATTGGTAAACTATGTAGAATATACTGCCATAACAATCAAATTGATTGGGATACACACATACTGTCATTCCAGAATGTAATTAACTCGATACCAAATGAATCTACTATGCTATCTCCGACTGTTATATTGAAAAATGTTGAACCACCTAACAAAATTAAAGAATTAGTATCCTTTCCAACATCGCGTCGACTACGCCACCATGAAATAATTGACATTGCTCTCAACAACATCAAACGTGCCGCAGAGCCCCGGAGAAGACAGCAAAAACAGGTTTGTGCACGCCGTGACTTTTACGTTGGACAGAAGATATTAGTACGTACACACTATTTATCCAACAGAGGAAAGAGCAGATGCAGTAAATTTGAGATTCTATACGCAGCTCCATATCGAATTCGCAGCATTCCTCACCCCAATGTAGTACATGTGGAAACTTTGAGAACCAGAAAAAGCAAGGGCAATCACCATGTCTCCAATATTAAACCCTTTATTGAATGAACATACTTCATGATTTATCACACTGTAATGCCATTGCCTGATTTTTATATGACCACTTATGCAATTATATTTATATGAACACTTACTGATGATTATCATATTTTTTCTTGGCAAGTACCCGGCAAGGTAAGGTTAGCAGGTCGCTTTTCTTGTTGTTACACATCAGACCGTGCACATTTTTCCAGATAAACTTACATATTTTATGACCAATTATGCAATTCTATCTATGTGATTACTTACTGATGATTATCATATTTTTCTTGGCAAGGTAAGGTTAGCAGGTCGCTTTTCTTGTCGTTACATATCAGACCGTGCACATTTTCCATTTTTTGTGTATGTATGATTGTTTTCCTGTTTTGTTTGTATGCACTAAGTAATCTTTAAGATATAACAAACACCTGTTGACTTTGACATTTTTCCTTATGATATCTCAACATCGTGACTATTTTACATTTTTTTTTTCTACTACATTATGATACTCTGTGCACATTTTTTTTTTTTTTTTTTTTTTTGCACTTGAAAGCTGTCTATGTTTAAGACATAATACGTTTTCTGTCATGCTATGCTGTATGCTTAATTATATCACTAGAAACCAGTTTTTATTTAATGAGTATATGATTTAAATGCAAGATATTAATCCTTATTCATCATTTTCAGAAAGCAATAACATGTAAAAGAAATAGCTTACACAAACTACAGTGGATTACTATGAAATGGGAATTTCACCTTCGGAATGAACGAAAGAAAATGCAATGTCTTGTTACGAAGAGTAAATGGATCAAATTAACAAACATTAACAAGAATGTACTATACACATCGTATGATAGCAGTCTTAACTACTTACTTTCTTTCAGAATACGAGGCGATTGATGCAGGCTGTCAGACAGAACTACACATCTTAGTTTTAGTGATGTAATATGCTAGAAATAAGAAACTCTATACTATGAATAGTTGTATGAAGTGAATGGTAATGTGAATAATGAATAATGAAGTGTCTTTTTTGCAGATGATAATGAATAGTTATATTAAGAATATGCTAATATGAATAATGAAGTTTTTCTTTGCAGGTAATGATAGTAATGAAGTTATGGTAATATGAATAATTAAGTTTTTTTTTTTTTTTTTTTTTTTTTTTTTTTTTTTTTTTTTTTTTTTTTTTTTTTGCAGATGAGGATAATGATGAAGTTTATATATTTACTATTAGTTAAGAGATGCTATGTAGTTATTTAAATATTTGTTGCAGTTCATTTTGACAGTATGTCTTATGTCGCATGGTATAATGACCGAATGTTTTGGAAAGGACAGCTAGAGTACATACATATTGAGTACACGTTTCATTACCTGTTAATTCGAAGTTCACTACTTTTCAGCATAATATGCGTTTCTTCTTTCAGCTCAATAATCCATTTTGTATTTTTTTCAGGAGAAGCTATTCATGAAATTAATGTGCTATAAGCAGTTAGTCGTTAAACCTGTTCAAGTACTTGCATTTTTTTACCCATTTGTGTATGTCATTCATGAATGTGATCACATATACTGTACTTGTTTCATAACCTTGCTACAGCTGACTCATGACGAATGACATTATTAATACTTATTTCCAGCAATAAGTCAAAAGCAAATATTTTCATGCCCCAGCAATTAATTATCGATCTAAACGCAATGCATTGCTAGCACAAAACAAATGTATTACCAGTCCCAAATAATGCTACCAGTTTAAGAAATATTTCTAGTTCTAAATATAATGTAAATTTCTCAGATGTATTGAATTCGTTATATCTATGTATTATTGGACCCCAGACCTTGAGTAATAGTTACAGTGTGTTACATTTTAAATATGTCCTATGTCACTTGAATGATGAGTTCTGAGTAATACTGAATGATGTTTTGTAATAATGCATAAATGCTATGCCAATAATTTCTGTAAATAATATTTTTGTTGTACTCTATAAATGCTATGCCAATAATTAACTCTCATTTTGAATGATGACTTCTGAATAATACCGAATAATGTTTTATAAAACTATATGAATACTTTGTAACTGGCCAATGAGTGCCAATAATTACCATAATCAGATGAGTTATGAATAGCGTTTTGTAATATTCAATACTTGCTACATGTTTAGTAACTGGCCAATGAATGCCACTGTTTCTTATATTTTAAATTTGTCTTATGTCACTTACATGATATGATATATGAATACCAGTAGCTTGATGCTGCACTCATTAGCTCCTGTTTTGAATGATGACTTCTGAATAATGCATAAAAAATGGTTTGTAACTGGCTAATGAGTTCCAATAATTACTGTAATCAGATGACGTATGAGTAATGTTAAGTAATACTCCATACATAGTACAGAAATGTTTCGTAACTAGGCAATGAGCGCCAACAATTACTCAAATCGGTTAATAGACTAGTGTAATTCTTAAAGATTACTAACATAAGACTTAATGTCCTTCACCTTCTGACCTAATTACCAGAAATTACTGCAATATCCGTTTGTCCTGTCCATCCTCATGATCATGGAGAACTATATTAGGATTTTGCACTAATCCTACGTTGGTGAAAGAGTATGGATTCTACAAGAACGTTGTGTTGACACATCATGCTGTCCACCACCTTGAACGATGGAGATGTTATTATGGTCCCACTGTTTGGTGTACCTAATGTACTACCAAACTGATAACATTGAATATTAATACAACATTTCAGTGTCTTAGCTACACTGATGAATACTTCAGGGAAGAGAACTTCAGATCGTCTCACTTGGTGTTGTGCTTCTGTAGAAAGATATGGACTTTCAGTGCAGCTACAGGCAACACTCTGTGCTACAACCATGATGCAATCCTTTCCTTTCCTTTCCTAGTTCTTGTAAAATGGTAAAAATATATAAAGTGCGTGTGCACTTTATGTCATTTCTTAATATGTTTTGTACTCATTGCGTATACATTTTGTCATTTCTTGATATGTTCTGTACTCAGTGCATGAGCACTCTATTTCATTTCATGTTCTGCACTTCTATATATGTATATACTCCGTGACTGTAAACTTAGTTAATTAAGTAGATTATATAAAAATTAGTTGCTCATGGCAAGTTCAATTGACTCACCATCGCTGCCAAATTTTTGCCCCCCAGTGGAGGGTTATGTAAGAGGTCCGAGCAGATGTAATTTCGATGTATTGCTCATGCGCTGCCTGCGATATGCAAGGTGTAAGAGAATCTCTGACCAGAGAGCAGTTTTGACTGCAGTAGGAACTGTGTAGCTGTAGCAGTAAGTTGTTGCTAGTCTGCTCTGGTCTGGTCTGGTGTATCATGTTGGCTGGGCCGGTCGTGGTGCAGCGATGCCGGAGCCTGATCATTATTGTATAAGGTAAAAAGCAGCCTCGCGCATATGTAGTAATGTTATCTCAAATCCCATGTAAATGTTTTAAAAATGTCCTAATAATAATCTTTCTCATATAAAGTAATTTTTAACAACCATTCATTTCAGTTTAAAGAATTTAGTAATTTCTCCAATCCATGATCATCCCGATTGTTGCAAAAGAAAAATCAGTTGCTTCCTTTCATAAATGACAAATATATCGGCCAGCATTGCACAGGGCTGTGCCAGAAAAAATTATTGCAAGAGCAGATATATATGCGTTATCCGGCGACTTCATTGAGGTAAGAATTTTTCTCTTTTTATTCAGAATGATCTTTCAGGGCCATGACGCAGCACTGCTGACGTCCAAAATTTACCAGGTTAAATTCACAGTCAATTATTGAAAAGTTATAAGTGAGCGACAATTCAGTTGAGAGGTTAGTTACATCGTATTATTACCAGGTTACTGAATATTTTTTGTTGGGACGTTACACTGAATATGAACGACATAATTATAATTTTTACTGTTGAGACGTTTAGGAATTTTTCTGTTTTGAGGTTACACTAAAATGGGAACGAATTTTGTGGGGAAGTAAAATGAGAATGAATTTTGTGGGGAGGTTACAATATATACGTCGTTGCCAGACTAATCTATTATTATACCTTCTATACCAGTTTTGTTTAAATATTATTGAATTTCGTTCTTAGGTCTTTTTGTAAAAAGTGTAATTTTTTACCGAAGTAGATAATGCTCTTTGTTTTTAAGTAAGTATGCACTTTCAAGAGCTGATGGTCTCCAATGGAGGTCTTTTTATTGTTTTACTTCCTTTGTAAACTTGTTTCATTCTAATTCACCTGCAATATTTCGTTCTTACCACGTTTGGCACTAAATCCTGTTGCTCGATCCGTTTATATTTGTCTTCGTTAGAGTAAACAATGTTCGTTTTAAGTGTTTTTCCTTTTACTCAGAATTACAATCCTATGTATTGCAAGAAACTGTAGATTTTGTCGTAAAATCGATAAAAATTGACTAGGTAATAAGCACAGTGCGACTATGGAAAATATAAAATTTGGTCTATAAAACCCAGATTTTTTCTTTTTTTAGTGTCGTTGGACACTCTGTTTTCCAAAACATAGAACGTTTCCAGTGTAATTCACCTACATGAAAGTGTCCCCTTAGCTCTTCTTATCCACCAGAAGAAACTTCGGGTCTTAGTTTATAGCCACCCCGTAACTTAACGTTCTAACAAGATTGTGGTTAATGCAACTTTGCACTAGTTAGGATGGCAACTGGACGTGAGGGACAGGCCTTAAACTGGAGAAGTGCTGGCACTACGTCATTGTCACGCGGTGTCTCTTCACTTCCAGCCGTGGAGTTTATGGAACTAGGTCAGGAACTATTGCCAGCCAGCCATTCACCTCACTTTTTAACAAAAGACGTTGTCTAACAATGGAATATTTCTGTCCTATTCTCTAGGCTTTTTAAATAAATATAATGAATGGCAGCATGTTTTATGATAAAGTAGAACTACAGAATTCTTGCTGCAAATCCACCCATTTATAGCATTATCTGCATGAGTCCTATTTATTTCACATCTACGCATTTACTTCAGTTTTCGTAAACAACTTTCGGGGAGCACTGCTCGGCGACTGGCAAAGCATTGTCTTCCACTCTGTCTTCCATTCGCATTTCAGTCTTGTTTCTCTCTCCCCGAATTGGTGTAAGCCCTAGTTATTGTCCCTCTAAAATGTAGTAAGCAGCTTTTAGCGGCAGTACAGACTACCGGTCTTTCAGGTATCTTCCACGGAACATTAAATTAAGTATTGATGTGTTCAGTATGAGTAAATGAACCAGCCACAAGCTATCCAGCGCTTCTTGGAATACTCGCTCTTCTCTACAAAAAGGAATATCACTATCTGTTGCTTTTTTTATACTGTTTTAATATTACAGACCTCTACCTTTTGAAATGTATACCTTGTAATGAGTGTTGCCATTACTCTATAGTTTGAAGGACTAACCGAAATGTTCTCTAGGCAAAAATTAAGATTCATGTTCATAATGTAATATTCGTAAAATCATGTCATATCCTTGCTGTATCTGAATGTTACACATAATATTGCAGCTTCTATGGTGATAAACAGAGCCTGAGTTTCTATTCAAAAAAAAAAAATGAAAAATGCTCTAAAATTAGTTAAATATGCGTAGCGGCATGCAAAATAAAAATGTTAATTTTAATAAATATTGTCATCAGTTAATCTTAGTTTGATTATTTTTATCCAGCTACTGCAAAAAGTATTGCACTACTTTAATCGAAATATTAAGGGGAAATGAAATTAGGAATATTTTATATTTGAATTTCATAAAGTGCCTATATTTTTACCAAGAACTGCATTCAATTTATCAAAAGCCATTTTTGCGACTCCATGTGTTTCAAAGGACAATGCCTGCAATACCTGACTGACTAGGGATAATGAACATTGCAATGAATTATTCTTAGTCTGCAATTCCTCATCATTTTTGACAGCGTTGTAAAGAGACTACATATGTACTGTAGTTATTTTCTATATCACTTGAAACACTCTTGAGCCATCCATATACAAGCTGTGTCTCGCGGATGTAAACTATTATTTTGTTCACATGCTTAAATGTTTAAATAGTAGCATACATCCTCCAACCACGAACCACAACTTGTCAGAACAGGCTGAGGAGGGGATTATAACTGTGAAGAGAGCGAGTTCTCTGTAAATGTAACTCTAGCAAGCGCTTTAACGAAAATTTTCTTGAGGCTGGAAACAAGACGGTCACCTCCCAGATATAGTGATCTCACCGTTTCCGCTACCCTACCATTGTCTAAACAGGTCAAACGTATTAATTTGAGGTAAAGAACTTCCAATGCTTTTACAATGTACGGAGCAGAATATGTAAGAAATAATAGTAGACTGTCGTATTTTACGCCATCTGGTCACAAAAAAGCTCGGAAATCGTTAAAAAGTGGTGAAGTTGTAGATTGGTTCACCCTTTCTAATATTTCCCAATTTCATTGCACTGGCTATTGCACTAAATTCGCACTGGCCTGCAGCGTCTATGGGCTCGTCAATTGAAATCCAAATGCCTTCACGTTTTAACGGTTCCCGGATATCACGAATAACTTGAATGAAACACTCAGGTACAGACATTATATGAAGGGTACACTCATCAGACACTCCTCTATTAGTACGTTTTTCTAAGAAAGTTTTAAGATAAATATCATTTATTTACCACGGAGGAATCTTTACGCTTATAAGTGCTGAACACAAGTCCCTGGCGAATGAGTTACATGTACCTCCGTGGATGTCGACCTGTTCTCTATATGAAGTACTTGCAAATTTTCTGGCTGCATTTTGTTTGTGTTTCAGTGTTCAGACGCTGTACTACTTGGAACTTTTTGCCAGGAACAATACTTCGCTCACATGACAAACAAAATAATACTTGTCCATCCTCGTTGAAATTGTCACATCCGAACTCCGTAGCATATTTACGTAACACAGACGATCACGACAGCTTCACTGGTGGTGTCACTGGTGGTGTAACGAAACGAAGACTTATTCACTCCGTATTCTTGCTTTTAGACGTTTATTACGACTATAAGTAAATGCATGAAACGCATCCAGCAGATTTGATCTTCTGTCACACCTCAGATGATTCAGCAATACGCTCTGAAGAAGGGGAACCCCAGCTCCTGCTACAACATGGCTAAACAATTGGCTCATATGATGAAGGTCACTAGTCGTCAGTTCAAGAAAATATGTAAAATTATTGCATTTGTCAACCAACTGCTTTAAATACTGTACTTCATAATTTAGTGATAAAATGCTATTTGATTATGAAAGGAAAATTTGACCTTGCTTGTAAATTTTAATAACTATGTATGCAAAGTCAGTGTGCCCCGTAATATGGAATTACATGCACTTTAAAGCTGCACCAGTAATGGTGAGAATGATAAATAACACTGCTAATGTATACGTTTAGATTATTCACCAACTCTATGAATTTTGCATAGAAATCTGGACTCTGGTAATAAACAATAAAACCTTCCTACGCAACAATAAACCATTAACAATAATCCTCCCTAAATGAACAATATAAAATCCCAATAGTTTTTGTGTCTGCTAGTGTGGAGCCTCACGGCCATGCCAAGCTGTCAATATTTGGAACACTGTTTTCTGAGTAGCATTTGCGGAGGCTAGACTGATAATTCGCTAAATTTAGAAAAGTTTCTGCTGTGAAAAGTGACACCAAGTAGACTAACTTCGCTTTACAGCTTCTCCCCTTGTATCCTCATACAGAAGACTCGAACACACATGGGAGAAATTGACAAAAACGAAGATAAATGAGATAAAATTTTAGATGCTTACTTCCTAAGACATACATCTTCAAAAAAATTGCTCTAGGCACTGTGGGACTTAACATCTGAGGTCATCAGTCCCCTAGAACTTAGAACTACTTAAACCTAACTAACCTAAAGACATCAAACACATCCACATCAACTATTTCATCTAGAAAAAAAAAGAGACTTCATTTTTATCTATTGATGAACATGTTTGCATTTGGAGGAAACCACCTATATATTGCTTTAAAACCTTTCAGGCCTTCGTAGATCTGGACAGGTTCAATGATGATTAGGAGTTAGGGATCTTCTCTTAACACGTGAACTAAGTAAAGGTTTTACTTTCCTATGTAACATTTCGTTTTGAAACGTACGTAAGCAGTGCACTGTCACCATTTAAATGGGTCTGAAAACGGGATGTAACGTTACCAAACCTTCATGCAATAAAGTCAAAATTTAGATGGGTATTGCTATTGAGACAAGACTTTCTCCGGTTAAGTAGTATTCTTTTATTTCACGCTGTAGTTTTATGTGAGATGTGGACTTTGCAACGTTACACGTATGTAGGCGAGTTATTCGGCCGGTGGAACTGGTACGATGTGAGCTTAATTTGCTTGTCAGGCTGAGCGCTGATGGACATTCCGGGCCGTCAAAGCGCCGCTGACGGTCCTGAAGCAGCGACCGTTGCTGGCGAGCCCACCTGCGGGTACAAAGGCTGACATGAAATGGATAAACCTCAAAGCCGAGAATCTGGACAGCGGTCGGTCGCTTAGATGACTGAAGAATGCACCAGAAATGGCGGACGTTCAGCCAAGCTGAAAGATGGCTTCTTACAGCTCTTAGAACTTTGACAATAAATCAGTTACATAATAAAGCAAATCTGGCTACAACTGCGATCTCAAAAAAATTAGGCGTATCCAATCACACAAAAATATTTTCAATATCTTTAAAACTACAGAATTTAATATTTTGCAGTGGTTAAACATTTTCACAATGAATCTGCTATCCCGCATGTGTGGCTGAGGTCGCTAACGGAGGCTCGCGCGGTGGCGCTCGACCTGATGGTGAGCCGGTTCGAATCCTGGCTATGGAGAAAAGTTTAACTTCCAGTATTTGGCCGACAAGAGGAGGAGAGGTGTCAGCGTAAGGTTCCTGATGGCCAGACTCCGCGCCAAAGTTGTGGTTTAAATATCAAACCTCTCCGCAATGCCTCATGAAGCGAGGGCATGGGTCATTGTCGATGGTGATCCATTCATTGTCTAGGTAACATATTTAAGTGTTCATGGGAATGCTAAGCTTGGCGACCCCCTTCGCACTATTTGTGAGGAGTATGCTATCTCCCAGCAGCGGTTCACCCTCCTCTTCTCAACACCATTATCATCATCATCATACAACACGAATATATCAATTCACACACAAACACAATACATACACGTAGTATTACAAAAAGTGTGCAATGGAGCATTTTGTAAATAAACAAAAAAATGAAACTGTCAATTAATAACTTCTAAACACTTCATGCAATGTCAACAGATGGTATCTCAGATGATAGCATTCCACTATAGCTATCATCCCTGAAAGCTAAGTGCCTTTTCTTATTTTATTTATTGACAGATTATGTCTTTTATATCTTTTTTAATGTGAAAATATCTGTCAGAACATTGTATAGTCAACAATAGTACAGCAGATGAATACAGCGTGAATACCTCATATATTGTCATACTTATGCAGTTATTTGATGTATATGTTACTATTTTTGGCAAACATTTATTTAACTGTTTGCTAATACAAAATCGTGGTAATTTAAGAAATGGTCAACTGTGTGTTTTAATTGACACCGCCTTTGGAAACAGTACCAAAAGATGCTTCTGTCAAACATGCCTAAATAATTTTTAAACAATATTTAATGATAATCTGTTGTCATTTAATGTGAGCACAAGAATACTAGGTGGTTTATATATGAACAAAAATTCCTTTATATTTATTGTGCATGATCTGAATGTTTATAACATTTCTCGTTTAAATTATTTAAATATTGTTATGTTAGTTTAGTCTGGGAAATGGTGAAGTTGAGTCAAATCATGTCTGTAGAAAATAAGTACGACGTATTTTTGGTGGGGATGGCCTTCAGTCAGTGAAAAGCAGGCAGCCGTGGAACAGCACTAGATTCAAAGGTAGACATTTTTTCGGATGGTGCGCTCAAGGAAGCAATTCTGAAGACTTTTACGCGAGTTCTTGAGGAAGGCGGACCTGCCTACGGAATAGCGAGATATTCGATCGTGTGAGTGATTGATTCTTGGGCCCACCACGAGACATTAATTTTTGGGATAGTTTCCGTTTCGATCTTGCGTTTGTGCTGGAAGAATGCAGACCTGTCTGAGGTAACACGCATGATTCGACCTTACGGGTAATTTATTTTGGGCGGTGAACGGCCGCTAGACTACTTTAACTTTTTCCTATTGCATTACGGAATTGAGAATAGAGAGTTTCTACTCGTTATCTCGCGTTTGTTACTTTGTAAACCATCATGTCGAACTTGTGGATGATCACACATTTTCTACGTGTTTTACTAAGTTTCTTTTATTAGTTGGGCTGAATATTTTTCTTGTAGATATGTTATGAAATTACAAATGCTATTTGTTATTTAAGAAAAGAATACGCATGGAATTTTACCATTTTGTAAGTAGACACGCTGGCGTATTAAGGAAGACGTTACTGCCAAAGAGTATAATAAATTGTAAATGCATTATCGCTGTGCGTGCGAGCGCGCCAAGAAAGTAGCAATTCGGAGTCGCGAGGAGACTTGTTGTCGTTGGTTGTGTATATTCGCCGGTGTGGCTATGCAAAAGTGCGGAGCAGTGAAAACTGAAATGGTTGTTTTGGTGGATGTTTAATATGGGCAAGCTATGCGTATGGCAGTTATTAGGCACAGTAGAAATGCAACAAGACTAATTCAGATAACGTCATGAGTACTGTGGACACTTGTTATTGCCTATGGTATGGCAAGAAGATCAACCTGTGCCCTGTTTTACCGCTAAATAAAGGCACTCGACAAACCAACGGCATCATAAAGTGAAGTAAGATCTACAAGTGTAATAGGCTGCCCAGCGTAGTTGCAATTTTTTGGTTAAAAAACGTCTTCGTGCATATTGTCACGTAAATAAATTTCCTAAGTCGTTATCCATGTAGTACCCATCCTTTCCTTTTGTACGAACATAGATTATGTAGAAAATGAAGCGAACATTAATTTATTACATTATCAGAACATCATTTTTTCAACTTTTGGGCAGTTACATAATAATGAAGTCTTTGGTTGCAGTATAAATGATGTCAGAAACAATTATGCAAAAGCCATTATTAATTCATTAGATAAAAATAGATTAACTTTTGTAATAAAAAATTGGTAGTAAAACTTTACGTAAATTGGGCACTGAGTTTCACTGTCAAACCACAGTTTCTAATTTATAGCTTGTGGCGTAATTTATAACTTTTATTACAAAGAAATATCAGAGTAACTGCTAGGTAAATGACAGTCCTTACCAATGATAAATTAAAACAATCTTTCTGCTTGCTAAAATTACGACAGTCAGTATTACGGTAACATAACAAAAAATTTCTGTCCACAGCCAGTAAAAAATCTTGCTTTAATTGACCTTTGAAAATTAATATAATATGTTCTCTGTGTTTGCTATTTGATTATTATCAGACTACTATGACATATGTGATGTGAAGTACTTGAAAGTGTGCGTTAGGTACTGCTCCTACGTCATCAGGCCAATAACAGTTATTACATAAGATTTCTCACGAGCATAAAGTTCAGTTTCAATTCAGTTATTCTTGTTCCGGTGAGAAACTGGTGACCCTTTGTTATTTTCGTTAATGGCATACTTTGAAAACCCCTTTTCCAAATTTTCCACTAACTCTTGTTAATTAAAAATTAGTTTACGTAATAAAAATATGTAAAGTTAACCGGACTTTGTTTGTAATCGTCATTGCTAAAGTACTGAGCAGTGACGATTCGGTTATAACTTCATCTGCTTCTCTATGTTTTGCATTATTCTTCGGAGTAATGCTTTTTCCCCAAAAATTAGGAAAAAGCCTAACTAGCCGGAGAGGTCGGAGGGTTATAAACTCTGAACTATTTCATGCTGGCGATTATTTCATATATTGTGATCACGAAATGGCCTTAGTTTTCGCATATCTCTGATGGCTGGTTTAGCTTGTGTATTCAGCCACCATTCTCGTAACTTTCTAAACACAACTTTACTGAATTGGGTATGCTTATACCTTTCTGTATTATATTTAGTTACCGTAGGACCACTTACCATTTACTTGAGTTTTATTTTCCTGAATAAACATTATTCAACATAATTCACTGTCTTCTACATCAACTGCAGACCTTCTAATAGAATCATTTTTATTAATTATTCATTCATATTTTATTTTATGTGTTTATGTTCTTCATTCGCAGTTCCAACTTATGCATAGACTATTTGACTGCAAGATTACAGTTTCAAATTGTCTGCAGCGAGTTAGTACCTAAGCATGAATGTCTTTACCAGACAGCGCCGTGTAAAGCCTAGTTACCTAAAGTACAAGCAACATCAGATAAATTTGCAATTAGTTGCTCGTACGGACAGCTGATTAGATAGGAACTACTCAGCAGAAAGCTGTTAAGTTGCATCGGAACTTTAACAACACAGGGTAGAAAGTCATGCTAATTCCTTTAAATATCAGTAAGCATTGGGTGCAAAACTTAGCAGCTACTCAGGAATACGTTCTGCCAGCATACATTGGGCATGCGGACATGTCAACAAAGAAAGTAACACGCTGCAGTAGTTTGGTTATTTTATAACCTGAAATTCAAGACAAACAAGCAAAATCTTATATAGCAATTCCGTCATGACTATTTCTGTGCGTTTTAGCTTGGGGTGTCTAGTGCAAACAGAGATTGCTTATTCTGCAAGCTTTTTGTCTTGTCGAATGCTCTATTTCTGTTAAAACAAACCCACAGATCCATTGTCTTCAAAGGGACTTGGGTGCAAGAATTCCTTTAATACGAAGATTTCATAACGAATTTAATGCTTCTATTTCTTATCGTACTTGCCTCTCGTCTTCAAAGCGCATTGTAGCACAGAACATCTAGGTCAGGCTTCTAAAACGAGCTTTCCTGCTGGCGCCACTGCCACGTAAATCTCATTTTCGTCCAATTAGAATGAAAGATAGTTTAAAATGGCTACGGGACAAGGACTATTTCTTTTATTTTCATCACAGAGTATACGAAAACGAACCTACGGTGCACAAAATTTTACTACTGGTGTTTTATGGAGAAAAATCCCTCTTGAAGCTTCGGGACTAGCGAAAGCGATAACATTCTCAGATGAAATTCATTTACTGTGATGTATGGTAGTATACACTATGCTGGTTGAAGTATACACCAGCTTTGCCGTTTCCAAGGTGTTCGTTCGCAGGGGCAGGACCGTAACAGTCGGACCATTCTCAAGGTCACTTACGTCAGCGTATTTGCTCATTCTCGGCCCATAGCGTCGTTAGAATGTACAATGAGGGAAAAACACCACAGCACCAAAAGCGATTAATGTATGGTAATGAAATTTCGGTAATCCATTTGTCTAGGTAACATATTTAAGTGTTTAATATTACTATATCACTGGTTAAAGTAAACACAAGGTAATCCATTGCAAATATGAAATGCTGGTACATCAGTAACCGGTGTAACCGCCAGTATGTTGAATATAGGCATGCAAACGTGAATCCATTGACTTGTAAAGCTGCCGAATGTCAGTTTGTAGGATGGAGTTCTATGCCTATTGCATTTGATCTGTCAATACAGGAACGATTAATGCTGGTTGTGGATGACGCTTGAGTTGTCATTCAAAGATGTCCCATATGTGCTCGACAGGAGAATGATCTGGTGATCGAGCAGGCCACGGCAAAATGTCGACACTCTATAGAGAATGCTGGATTAACAGCAGCATGTGTGTGAGCGTTATCCTGTTGAAAAACGCTCCTTGGAATGCTGTTCATCAGTGACAGCACAACAGGTCGAATCACCAGACTGGCGTACAAATCTGCAGTCAGGGTGCTCCTGCTGTCATACAAAATCGCACCCCACACACTAACTCTAGGTGTGTGTGTCCAGCATGTGTAGCATTCATACAGGTTGGTTGTACGCCCTCAACTAGCCTCCTAACCAGCACATAGCCGTCACTGGCACCGAGGCAGAACCAGATTTCATCAGAAAACACAGCAGGCGTCCACTCTGCCCTCCAATGAGGGCAAATGGCGGTGGTTTTGGGTCTGTGGCATGCACACTACAGGGCGTCTGGTCGGAGCTGTCCTTGAAGTAACCGATTTGTAACAGTTCGTTGGGTCACTGTGGTGTCAACTGCTGCTGCAGATGCAGTACGACTCTCCAGAGCCATACGCCGAACACGATGGTCTTCCCTCTCAGTAGTGTCACTTAGCCGTCCGGAGCAAGGTCTCCCCGCGACCGTACAATCTTGTGACCACCGCAGCCAACAATCGTATACAATGGCTTATTTCTTGCCAAGTCCTTCTGCAATCCAGCTTCCCACAGCCCTATTACACGGCCTCGTTCAAACTCAGTAAGGTGTTGATAATGGTTTCTTTGTCACATTAAGTCATCCTTGACTAACATCAACTAACCACGTTCAATCCCTATGGTAAACAATGCTCACGACAGTTACAGCATGTACTTAAAGGAAATCTGATTGTCATCCTCATAATGACACAACTAGCGCGACTTTTATGCGACTGTCGCGAAATTTAAACCAACATCATCTTTCAGATACAGAAACACACCTACTACCTTTCGTTTATGTCGCACAACTCATTCTCGGTGTTGCGATTATTTTATCGTCTGTGTATTTCGCTTACCGCACCATCAGTGCATCTTCCTCGCTTCGTCCATCAGGAGAAATTTCGCTTTCAAGGTAGCAAATGTCCTACGTTTCATCTACTTCGTGGTCTCCAATTTTGATGTTGACTTAATCACTAATCTCATTTCTACTACTCTTCATTAATTTCGTCTTTCTTTATTTCACTCTCAGTCCATTTGCTATGTTCATTGGCTGTTCTTTCCGTCAATGGATCCTGTAATTTTCCTATCTTTCACTGATGGTAATGTCGTCAGCTACTCTTATCTGGTAATGTCGTGAGCTACTCCTATCACTCAGTCCACTGAACATGAATTTTAAGCCCACTCTTGAATTTTTCTTTTTACTTTCACCATTTCCTCTCCGATGTATACGTTTATCATTACGAGTCAAAGACAGCATCTTGCCTTCTGCTGTTTTTAATCTGTTATATTCCCCCTCCCTATAAAAAGCATTTATTTTCTACGAATTTTGAACGTCTTGGGCTATTTTACGTTGTTGAACGCTTTCTATACACCGACAAATTCTATCAATGTGTCTTGATTTTTCTTAAGTATTGCTTCCATTATCAAGTGCAGACAGAAATGCCCTTCTGGCGCTTTTCCTTTCCTAAAACGAGCATCTAACATATAATCAGTTTTATTTTTGTGCCGTATATTATTCTTGTCAGCATCTTGGATGCATCAGCTGTAAGCTGATTGTGCGATAGTTCTCACACTTATCTGCCCTTCGATGGGGAATGTATGGAAGATATTCTTTTGACAGTTTGATGGTATGTCTCCACTCTCTCAGATTCAATCCTGAATAAATTGTTTGGTCGCCACTTCGCTTGTTTGATCGTAAGTCTTCCATACTTCCGTCAAAGTCTGATTCTAATATTAGGTCAAAAGTGTCTTCCAAGTCGACACCCATGTACTCTTCTATCACCTTACCAGACATTTCTGCTCTAACGTAGATGCCTTCAATGTGCTCACATTACGTATCCCTTGTCTCATCAGTGTTTAACGGTGGAATTCTTGTTGCACTTTTAATGTCGAAGACCTTGATTTTAAGGCGATAAAAATTTATTTTGACATTTTTATATTCTCAACCTCTTTCCTTTTCGATTTCTTCAACTTTTTTCTCTGCCTGCGTTTCGTTTTAAATACCTTGCAGTTCATATTGTTATTCCTGATTATCACTGTATTCCTTTCTATTCCTTAAAAATTTGTATGTCCTTCTTTCATCGATCAACTGTAATATTTCTTCTGCGTTCCAAGAACGTGTCTCTCCAACTTTTATGTGTGCCAATTTTATGAATATATATTACTTTAAAACTGAGCTGCCTATTGTGGTATTTATTACCACAATATGTACAACCTCAAAAACATCCAACACTCATAATTCTTTCTCAGTATAAGCATCTCACTTCTTAACCGTGGTACCACATAACGATACCGTCCCCCAGGCGTCACACCAGTGGAATTGCGATTTTCCCTGAGATGCTGATAGTGGTTGTGGAGGATCTACCGGACCCAATGGAGCATGCCTGCTCAGCCACACCCCTAATGGCTCCTTACCACGAGCACCCTCTGCCACTGCATTACATGAGAGCCGCTCACGTTCAGAGCCACATCGCTACATGTAGCTACGCAGACGCCACCTAGTCGTGACTCCGACACCATCTTTGTTGCTGTTGTAATAGCTGGACTCGGTTTCTTGCTGCTTGTTTGTAACGAGTCTTCAAATTCTTTGAGAAATACAAGAGTAAATCTTCTGTTTAGTGTGTTAACTTGCTCGCTAATCATTTCTGCTCCTGTTCAGCTTTCCTACGACGACAGTTGTCATACAACTCTGTAGCCCACCTCTCCTCACCACAGTGTACAAAGTTGTACACAACATTAACACAGTATTCTTCCTGATGATTCTCTTAAAACTCTAAATCCAGAAATGTTACGAACGTTGGTTTGTCAAAATTTTAATGTAAGTCACAGAGTCTGCATTGTCTTGCGTGTTCCTGATTTTCACACCAAGCCAAATTTATTCACCACCACGTCAACGTCTGTCAGTCGTTGCATTCTTCTGTAGATAATTCGGGTTAGTACTTTCCAGCCGTGACTGTTAAACTGATATTTCGGTAATTTCCCAGCCCTCAGCAATTAACCTTATTTGGTATCGAAATTACTAAGTTCTTCTTTACGTCTGAGGGAACTTCGCCTGGTGAATAGGTGTTGGGAGAGCTTTGTCTTGGTTGGTTCTCACAAAGAGCATTGTAATTATGAGAGAATGCTGTTTACTCCTAGTAAGTCTTTCGGTTCTCTGTCAAATAATTCCACAGCATCGATCTCGAATCTCATCTTCATCCTCTTCTCTTTCTTGTTCATAATTCTGCCTTCAAGTTCTTTTCGTCCTTTATATAGCCCTTCCATATGTTCAGGCCACCTTTCAGCCTTCCTTTCTTTGCTTAGTACTGGTTTTCCATCTGAGACCTTGATAATCAAACAGTGCTCTTTTTTCTTGATTTCTTTAATTTTCCTGTACGCAGAATGTGTCTTTCCCAGCATGATACAAGTTCCTACAAATCTGCATTTCTACTGTACCAATTCCTGCTTTGTTATTTTGCACTTTCTGACAATTTCATTTTTCAATATCTACATACTTGATGCATTTTATACATCATGTAAATCTATGGCCCAAGGAGTTCTACTGGACCTTCCTTCACTATTTCTTCTCTTAAAGTTACTATTATCTAACGTATTTATTTCACCTATTTCAATTAGTCATTGACTAGCGCTCCCTTTGTAATTCTCTGAGTATTTCAGCTTATCCAGGTCATTTTTCATTTCCTGCCTTTACGCAATTCTTTCAACTTTAAGCTGCATTTAATAACTAATGTAATGGGTCATCAAAAAGTTTCCGTCGTAGGCGTTTCTGTAGCGTATATGCAACGTAACCGAACTCCTGTCTGGGTATATAAGCAACGACTTTCCAAAGGATAAATGTGGCATCCGTGTATTACCGACGAGCATGCAGTGAATATGGTAACGTGAACTGTGGCGACGTTATTACCAGATACTTCCAAACCAGGACCAAAGTGTTTGTTAATGTTTTCTTGCCTGCTGAAGGACAAATGCCTGTAGACATCCATCACAGAATGATGAATGTGTATGGGGACAGCATGTCTGTCGAAATTCACCATTGTGGATGGTGCACCAAGTTCCTTGCTGGTCGCACGTCTCCATATCAGAAATGTCGTAACGTGGAAGTTACGCAAATGAAGTGGGAGGCATTCGAGCACCGGACCTATAGTCGTAATCTCTCCGCAAGTGATTATCACGTGTTCGGTTCCTTAAAAAAGGTCTCAAAGGGTCGACGATTCCTGCCGGAAAAAGATTACAGTAGGCAGTTACGGAATCCTTCATGCAGCAGGACAAGGTGTCCTACCAAACGGGTATTTTCGACCTGATGCGTTGGTGGGATGAATGCCACAATGCTCATGGCGATTTTGCCTAACTGGCATCCAGATTATAGACTGAAGGTCCTTCGAACGGAAACTTCTGATTGTCCCTTACAAATCATGGTCGGATTCCTCATCTGCCCCTACCAATTGTAAAACATTCCCCTGGTGTCGCCTATTCTTTCTTCAACGGGGACCTGCTGTACCGCTTCCAATTCTGACCGTGGCCCCATCAGTGTCCTCTGCTACTTGCATCAGCAATTAATATTGATCTCTTGCTGCTTGATAACTGTGATTGTGATCAAGCTTCTACTAAATATTAAGGACAATTGTGGTGATAACAAAGCCGCATAAATGAGTCATAGGAAGACTCAAGCAGACAGATATATCGAACAGTTTCTCCAGTTATAAATACAAGAAATTAATCAATTGATGTGATGGCACTAAAATTAGGGGCAAAGCGTGACTAAAATGCTCAACTTGTACAAGTTATTGCACTGCCATTCACTGCTCGGACATTAGCAGAAAATAACACACAGTGAAAGCTGAAGGACCCAAGGAAATAAGGCAAGAGAAAGAGTCTCTGTCCAGTAACAGTAGTAGAACTTTTGGCTTTTTCTGAGCGGCAACGTGGGTTACTCTGAGATTCAGTTGCAGTCATACATTCGAGCAATCATCATAATTATTAATCAAGCTGTCACAATAAGAGAGCAAAAAGCTGCTTAAATTCTGTGCTCGTTGAAAACAGAGAGCTTTCCGTAAACTTATTGATCCTTGTGGCTTAGAGACTGACAGTACCTATGGTGGAAACATGTGATGACTTATTTACGGAGATCAAAACACTGAGGCCCACTGCTTGTCTTGACTTCTGTTTGATACCTTTGCTCCTAAAGAAAACATTTAATATAGTGGTTCTACTTTGGTCCTACTTTTCGTGACCAATCTAACAGTGTCTTTTGCAGCAGTTCGGGAAGGACAACTATGTGCTATAAAATTGCGAGACACTTGCGTCTCCTAATGGCCGACTTCACCTTACCAGTGTACTACCATTGCACGTGACAGCTTTAAGGTTCCTACGAAGACTTGCTTTTAATGTAATGCTTGAGGTTAGTATCTTTTTAACAAAAGTAGGCACTGACTCGAAAAATACCTCGATAACTATTGAAACGTCCCCTTTGAAAATTATATATGACTGTGCTTAAACTGACACACAATATTTTTAGCGCGACGCAATCTGACTTTCAAAAATCCCTACAAAAGAATGGCCCCGACTGACATGTACCTATACGTTTCACAAATCACTTACCTCACAAAAATCTTCGTTATTCAAACTACTGCAATACAGCGAGCGCCACTACTGCCAGCTAAATAAAAGATTCAAACTACTGAAGGCACTAACTACTCATAGGCACAGTTAGCAAATGAAAGATTTTGATAGAGAACAAACAATGTATTTACCTTAATATTGTTCAAAAGTCATATTATATATATATCAGTTCATGACATCCAGTCTTACAAATATACTGTCTCTGATGGGCACACGTCCAGATCATCCGCTCTCAAAAATCTGCCATCTCACTTCCCCACATCCACCACTGCTTACGGCTCACGCACTGTTAACAGCCAACTGCCCAACACTACAATAGCGACTATTGCAACAATGCCGACCAGCCTCCGACTGCACACAACACAGACAGTGATTTTCATATAGAGCACTACGTCACGTTACCAATAAGAAAACCTAAACAGCCTACTTACATAGCCCCATGTTCCCCACAAATTGTTTTTGGCACTGGCCAATACATATTTGTTAAAAAAAATTTTTCACAATTACAATAACAAAGAAATCAAATGCACACACTTATTGATACAATGTTGGTCAAAAGATAAAATTTTCTCACAGTCCATAAAGACAGTCCTGACCGTTCATCACAGTAAAATAGCAGTGTTTTTCTCAAAGTCTGAGCAGTAAAAGAAAATGCACACAGAAGTAGTGGATTTCCATGCAGTCTTGAAGACGTAGTGTTGTCCTTCCAACGGAAAGACAGTGCTGACTCTCGACATGCAGACAGGTAGTGGGCCACACCAGAGCAAACCCACCGCAGAGTCAGTCGACGTTTTGAAGAATATTGGTAGGTAGGTCATCACAGAGTAGACCCACTGTAGTCCTGGTAGAGATTACGGTATTGGTGGGCCATCAAAGGTGTAGACCCACTGTAGTCCTTGTAGAGATAGCTAGCAGCCATCTGCTGTGACTGTGCAGGTGCACAATCACCGTCGAAGAGTCTTGCAGACAATATAGCAAGTCCATAAACCACCACTTGTGCACTCACAAAGTTTTTTGGAATTGTCCTTAGAACCAGCAATGGTGTTATCCAGTCCCTTGCTGAATTATTAACACATGTGCAAACACTAACAGTCCCTACTTCTCACATATTGTCCATATATTATGACCAACAGAAATGTGTGCAGTGAAATGTAAATTACAAGTTACTTAATTTGATAAACTGGTGTCAATCACAATTTCATAACATAAGAATACAATAACAAAGGTACAAAATGCATCATTAAAGAACATAACAGTACAGATAACATTTGTAGTAATACAGACTTTACAAAAGAATAGAAATATACATATACATCAGTGTTACAGGAATTATGAAATAAGTAAATATATAAAATAATGAGAATAGTTTTCAAAACATTAATTTCACACATGAGCATTGAAACAGAACAGAATTAATAATGTCTAAACATCTTTACAAACTAAATAACATAGTATTTGAAAAATTCTACAACATAAATCTTATTGGCTATACACTTAAAGACAGGAAAAAGACAAATCCACAAGGGTACATAAACACATAGCGGAATAATACAAAAGGAAAGACAGGGTTCGTTTTCAGTGTGACATTTGGTACTGCAGTCCAAACCAAAACTTCGTTCTGTAGATCTTTCCTCTTATTTCAACATTTATTTCCACCAAAAAAATCCTATCCAAGCATGTTTTCTGTATTCTGTTCACATCTTCTTTGAAAATTCTTTTTTGGCCAAACCATTTTCTTATAGCTTCTCAATGTATTTCTTCCAATTCATCACAACTCGTTCTCACATATGGCCTACCCCATCTTAAGCTAACTTAAATGTACTGAGCTCAGATGCTAAACTAAGGGACAAGACAATGCAGCAGCACAAAACAATTAACACAAACAGCAGTGCCAAAAAACTGGAAATTGGCAAAGCAAGCTACAGTAAATCTAAATTACCAAGCAAATGCAACATTCCAACTAATATGAGCCAATGTGCAGCAACAAGAAAAATAAATCAGTAGTAAAACTGGCTTAACAGAGTAATACAAAGTGATATTTAGTAGCACTATGCCTGGCAAACAGCAGCAAAAAATGCAATAACTTATATCTAAACTTGACAAAGCTCAAGCAGAAAAAATATTACAGTAAAAATGGCCATGTTTAATACCTATGTCACATCTTAACACTAGAGTGATGCATTACGATAACTTACTCTACCAAAAAAATTACAAAGTAGGTGAAAAGAAAATTCTGTATTCAATTCCTGTGAAGGGAAATGTCTTTTTGTGCTCCTTCGTTTTTTAAGTACATCATAAAGTTATTATTTACTGGATCTGTAGGCATAAAATATTTATATTAGTACATCTATAAAATTTTATTTTAACTAATGCTGCAGTGCAGCTAGAAACTAGATATTAAACAAAATAGTCAAAGCAAGGCATGAAACGTCATTCACTAGCCATATGGCATTTCATAATGCAGTAAATAATCTTTCAACTAGGAAGACATTAGACGCAAAATGTTTCTCATCATTTCATTTCAGTAAATATCATAAATTAAGAACTCTACAGTGTAATCATGTTTTCAAGATTGAGTGTGTCGTATTTGCGATGCTTTCTACAAAGAACTGTCAATATTGAGGTTAATGGCCTCTTATTTCTCCACCTAATGGCATTTTCTCCAGGCGACACACGGCTGGGCGTCCACGACGTATTACGTGAAGGTCACTTAATTTTCTTACTGAAATATTTACGACAGCAGTGACAGTCTCATATAAAAAATTTCACAGGTCGAGAATTTGTGTTACAAATACGTAGAAACAAAATCCTGTAAATATAACAGTGTCCAAAAAAATTTTCGTCAGCATTGTAATTCACGCATTTACACACATTTCATAACTCTTAAAGTACGATTCTTGGTTTCCAACATCCTTTTTCACAAATCAGCGTCCCTAACCACTACTCATTATTCCTTACCTTATTATACATATACATATTCGTCGACACGTCTTCAATATTTCATCATAAGAAATACGTAGCATAATCAAATTCCTCATATACGGTAGCATCATCTTATTGATCATAAACATACCTCAATAGCATAATACACATCATCGTCGTAATAATATCATAACATCTCAGTCAATTCTCAAAATCGTCGTAGCTTCCTCCAATAATTTCAAAACCTAAAAAATATTCTCTGCTCATTTCAATAGTGTCATCTACCTCAAACGTACTTTAAAAATCATGATCCCATACCAAATACATCATTCAGAGCTCTCATAGTATCACAATGGTTCCAAAAAATTATGAACAGTTCCCAAAGTACAGACAAAATACAATTTCATAAGAGTGAAGTTATCCAACTGTGTAATTACGCAAACATCTGTCACTGATGCAGTAAAAAAAATGTTTGTTTCTCTGTTAAATAATCAGATAGCTGTGTAATTCTGTGTTAGAGGAATATGGTACCGATGTGTAAAGTTCTATAAGCAAATACCATATTAGCTAGGGCTCCTTGTGCTTGCCAGACACATGGTTCACGAAGTAGGCGTGTACCCCCCTGAGGATTAATGTACCTATATCCTCAGATGTTACAGATTACTGCAATGGAATGAAATGTATCATGGAAAACTTTCTAATTCAAAAATCTTTAAAAATAAATGTTTTAAGTACAAAATTAATCACTCAAATGCGTGTCCTGTAGCGCTAAATGTGCGTCTTGCTGTAAGATAATTGTGTGGGAGTGTCGTAGTTATCGTCCTCTGTAAGTAAAGTTCTGCTGAAGTCAATGTACTTACCTCATCATAAACGAAAGTGAAATTCTTTGCATATAGATATCGTAGTTATTACATACCTTACTGTGATCAAGAAAGTACTATAATGTAACGTATTGTTGTGCTACAGAAAAGGCTGTCTCATTGTAGCTATACCACATATGTTACTATTAAAACATGCTTTATTTTCCAGAAGAATTCAGAAAAACTGTGCAGATATAAAACAGATACACCGCAAAAGCAACAATGTAAATTGTGTCACATATTAGTAGCGTCGTGATATAATCATGTAGCTATCAAAGTAACCAAATGCCAAGTCATCTTTAATCTCACCGAATGTACTTCAAATAAAGAGTATCTTTTCAAGTAAACCAAAATGTTGCATTAAAATCTCATTAGCAGTATATGTTCTAAATATGTAAGCCTTATAGTCGTTACGTAATCGTGCATCTAACAAGCAAGAATGTACAAATAACAACACTGTGTCGTCTGTTCACTATAACAATGCATTCGTAATTTCTGTTTAAATAAGTTCTTTTGGTTCTTGACTGGATATTTAACTTTAACATTGTTGCATGGTAACAGTTTCTTAAGTCTGACAAAGCATACTAGAAATGTGAAGTGAAAAGTTTTATGGCAAAGACAAAGTTAAAAAGCAGATTATCTTTCAAGAAACGGTTTTACGTGTGAAATGTGGTGTAAACCTTTACTCTTCCCAGTACACAGAGTTTCAACTTGAACGCAATTATCATGCAGTATACATCGGTAAAGAATACTGGAATTTTTCTCAAGGTTAGCGTCTATGTTATTTTTCTCTGTGCCAGCCGGTGCACGTGGCTACCTGCGGTGCGAGTCATTGTCTGCTATCTCTTTGTTGGCATGCGTCGTTATTGGGATTAGGAGACCTAACTTCTACAAATTCCTGCCCTGTTTGAATCCCGCCAGTTCTGACAAAATTTAGGTCTGTCGTTATAATTACATCGTCTGTCGTCATGTCAGTACTTCCTGTAGTTTCTTTCTTGTCGGTTAAGTGGTGGAGAATTTCTCCCTGAATTATCACTGCACAGTGGACCATTGCGTCTGAAGTTATTCTGTCTCCTGTGATAATAATAGTCCTAGTTGCCATATTGTCTGTTTCTATGATTGTCTCTGTCATATTCCTTACCACGGAAATGCGATCTTTCTCTGGTACTATTACTCTGCCAGTGGTTGTCATATGGGTGGTGTCTGTTTTGGTCACGATTTACGTTGTAAGAATAGCCTTGTTGTGTCCAGTTATTATTTCTGTCATCGCGGAATTGCGACGGGTGTGACCTGTACTTGTTGTGTTCCTGGTTTCGCATTCTGCGATTGTCAGTGTCAATTTCTAATTCTTGTAAGAGTCCCTGAAAAGTTGCAATGTCGTCTTTGCAACGTCCTGCCAAAAAATATGTCGCAAATGTTCAGGCAATTTGATTAAGCAAATGCGGATGAGTTCTGAGGGGCTGTAAGGGTTTGACAGGTACTGATTCTTGTGCAACATGTCTTCAAAATATTTCACAACACTGGAAAATTCAGATTGTTCGAAATGTTTCATCATTACGATGCTATGTTTTACTAGGCCTTGTGAGACCAATATGCTGAGAGGAAGGCATGATAAAATTCTCCTTTACTGTGTCAATCGTGAATGACTGATTGCATTCTTACAGCTGGTTCATTCTCTAATTAGCCACACATAAATTCTAATCTGTGCTCTGATGACCAGTTGGGAGGAAAACAATGAGAGAATTGATGGAGCCACGCTTGTGGATGAATGTCGTTGCCAGAATTCTTAAATGTTTTGAATTTACGTGTAGTAATAAACAGCTTATATGAAAATCATCATGTCGGCGAGTCGCATATCGGTCATTGTTACCTCGTTTCGGCAGTTCCATCTCAAAATTCGGTGTACCTTGCCAATTTCTTGCATAATTTCCGAAGTACCCCGTGTTATTATTTTGTGGCTTTTCCGTATTTCTAAGTCCCTCTTCCCGTGTTGGTGCGCGAGTGTCCTCTGAAATATGTAATTTTTGTATTACTTGTGCCAACTGATCTTGTACTTCCCGGATTTCTCTTTTGTGTTGCGTATTAATTTGATTCTGATTTTGTTTGAATTTCTTAATTTGTTCATATTCTTCTGTGTCAGTGATGGTGACAGGTCTTGTGTCATTCAGATCATCATCTACCTTTGCAGATAAGTTGGTGAACTGATCCGAAAGTTCGGCTACTTTCTCCGATAGTGTACTTATTTCCTCAGTGTGTTTTTCTGAACCAAGTTTCATAGTGTCCATTTGTGTTGAAATCGTATCTACTGTGTCCTTTAAGTTTTCCTGAGTTTTTGCAAGTTGCATAACTGAATCGGTAGATGAAACTGAGTCAATTTTAGCTTGCAAGGTCTCATGATTTTCATGAACAATAGTTTGCAGTTGTTTTATGGCTACTTCGTGATTCTGTAATGTATTTTCATACCGCGAAAAAATAGGTTGGGAATGCTCACAAATTTGTGTTTTTACGTCATTACAGACTTTTTGACATTTCGATTTTATGTAACTCAGTAGTTAAATCTTCACGTGTTTGTTCAAGCGTATGTTCCACTGAGTCTAACTTTTGAAGATTTTCTTCCATTGCGTCTAACTGTTGCTGTGTTTGTCTCTGGTGCTGTTCCATTGTGTCTAACTTTTGAAGATTTTGTTCCATTGTGTCTAACTTTTGAAGATTTTGTCCCATTTGTTTCAGATTTTGTTCAAGCATTGTGTCTAACTTTTGTAGCCTTTGTCCCAGTTGTTGCATTAACTGCAATAACAATGCACTGGTTCCTCAGTGCTTTTCGGCAGTGAAGTTGCACCGGCAACACTCACATTTTGACAAGCAGAAAATGTGTCTGGACTTATTTGAGTAAACGGTGAGGACCCAAAACCTGAATCTGCAGTATTTGCAAAATTGTGTCCTGTCATTCCGATTCCTGAGGCGGGCTGTTCCCGACCGATCGATCGATAATGCTTCCCTGTTCACTAATTGTTTCACTGTCTACATCATTGTTTGCCGCCCGCTCCATTTCCCTCTGCACAATTACCAAATTACTATGTTGAACATTAGTTAATTCATTACACGGTGGCACTAACACACAGCTTTCGTCTTCACTGTCATTTCTCAGTTTACTTTGAAGCCTAGTATTACGTTTTTCACACACCATAACTGTTACAATATTTCACACGATAACACAGAAAAGCACAATTTGAAAAGCAAAAATAAGAAAACACATTAACATACCACTGAAACTAATATCTAGTTAATCGCAAGCGCAGCTGCGAATTACTTGGTGCAAATCTACATGCATGCCACAACTGTTTTACTGTACAACAATGAAAGACTGCAACTACAAAGGAGATACTCTCTACAATTACGCGCTAGCAATGAACAAAAGCTACACTAATTACACAAACTACAAGAAAAAAGCAGAATATTCCAGTGAGGTATCCTCGGCAAAGGGTCGACATATGAAACGTCCCCTTTGAACAATTATACCTGACTGTGCTTAAACTGACACACAATATTTTTAGCGCAACGCAATCTGACTTTCAAAAATCCCTACAAAAGAATGGCCCCAACTGACATTAACCTATACGTTTCACAAATGGCTTACCTCACAAAAATCTTTGTTACTCAAACTACTGCAATAAAGCGAGCGCCACTGCTGCCAGCTAAATAAAAGATTCAAACTACTGAAGGCACTAACTACTCATAGGCACAATTAGCAAATGAAAGATTTTGATAGAGAAAAAAACAATGTATTTACCTTAATATTGTTCAAAAGTCATATTATGTATATCAGTTCATAACATCCAGTCTTACAAATGTACTGTCTCTGATGGGCACACGTCCAGATCATCCGCTCTCAAAAATCTGCCATCTCACTTCCCCACATCCACCACTGCTTACGGCTCACCTCCAACTGTGCAACGCTGCGCACTGTTAACAGCCAACTGCCGAACACTACAATAGCGACTATTGCAATTATGATTGCAACAATGCCGACCAACCTCAGACTGCACACAGCACAGTCAGTGATTTTCATATAGAGCGCTACGTGGCGTTACCAATAAGAAAACCTAAACAGCCTACTTACACTATGTATCATTTATCAGGTCTCGATGTCCTTGTTTTACACACTGCCCACTCATTGGTTACTACTATAGCCCAGAGTACTTTTCTTTATTTAGTCTAAATAATTCGGAAGCTTTTGAGCCATGTTTTGATCTTGTGTCGTCATAAGATTATTTGTAGCTTAAAATCCAGTTTCTAAATTTCTGTCTTACCATTATATAACGTATCAAAGTTTTCAATATCTTATGGTCTCTTAACTACTTTCTCGATTGTTATACCAAGTATTAACAATTATCAAATTGTGTTCAAAATTGTACCAGGCGGTTTCCTCTTTCATTCCATTCCGTCAGTCTATGTTCTCCTACTATTGTTTCCTCACTTCCATTTCTGCTATCGAATTTGATTCCCGCCATCACAATTGTATGTTTCTTTCACTTAACGTAATGATTAATTTCTTTTATCTCATTAAACACATTTTTCAGTTTCTTCAGCACCTGCAGAGCAAGTGCTCATATATACTTATACTATTGTGATGGCTGAGGATTTTCGTCTAATGATAATTCGTTCACTTTGCTGTTCGTAGTAGATCATCCCACTCCCATTCTCTTTCCCATTATTAGAGTTACTGCTGCATTTCCCCTAATTGATTTTGTTTTGGCAGCCTTGTACACAACTGAGCTTATTTTTCCAGCTATCTTTTCTAACTTCGGCCTTATCAATTTCTCTTTTCATTTTCTCTAACCTATACACACGATTAAAGTATCAAATGTTTCTGGTTCTGACACGCAGAACGCCGGATGACAACATACTTAATGGTGGATCCTACTGGTGGATACGAATACTCGAGTGTTTAACCCTTGATTACGCCATCATTATTAAACCTCACAACAGCACTGTATGTCCTTGCTAAATATAACGGCTGTAATTCCTCTTTGCTTTCTGCTGTTCGCTATAACAGGATCATGTTGGCTGTTGTTTGTTTATATTTCCCATGTTGTTACAAGGGCAAATCATTCCCCCAACCAGGCAGCTGCCCTATAGCTACTGACAGATTGCTGCTACTTTTTAGAGACCACGTTCTACTCTGGCCTCTACACAGATAACCTTACGATGTCGTCACACCAACGGTAATGCTTTCTTTGTCAACGAGACATGGAAGCCACCCCATCGCGGGAACTTCCATGGTTTCCAGGGGCACATACTAGCACTAAAAAATAAAATTTCATTAGACATCAACGGCATTTCTTCTCCATGTCGAGAGAAATCCTCCTCACCTCTATACAAATCTACTACCAGACTTTATTTTATCAATGGTGTACTGTTTGGATCAGGGTAGTAACCAGTTTTACCTGTCGCCCACTTTTGTACCTCTGTTAGTAGTAAAATTTTCTAACCACCTACCAGTCCAGAGTAGTGGTGATTTGTGAAGTAGGTAAATAACTCCAAGTTATAAAGTTTATAAAGCAGAGTTGCAGCAAATTAAAGCATATACGTAATAATAATTACTTACCAAATTCTTTAACTCAAAATTTCATGAAAACCCAACAATAATTTCTTTAAAGCCCTACCGTCTACCAGGAAAGCTGGAACACCCAGTAGTGGGCCATAGGGACCAGGTTGACTATGAATGGTCTTGAAACGCTTTTCGTCTCTTGCAGTTGTTAAGGAACTTTCATATGACTTAGAAAATGATAAATTTTACAATTCGTCCACTTCAGTAAAGTTCAAAGATGGCTCACAGTACTGTAATATAACTGCAGTAAAGTAAAACGTTGACTATGAGATAAAGTTGAGTAAATTGTAATTAGATTTTTTCTAGCGTGTGAGTTTTCAGTGAGGGTAAGTGTTCTAGGAAAACGTTTCTTGAAGGCTCTTCCAGGATGAAATAACGTGTTAACGGAAGGATGAGGATTGTGAGCTACATCTACATCTACATCCATACTCCGCAAGCCACCCTACGGTGTGTGGCGGAGGGTACCTTGAGTACCTCTACCGGTTCTCCCTTCTATTCCAGTCTCGTATTGTTCGTGGAAAGAAGGATTGTCGGTATGCTTCTGTGTGGGCTCTAATCTCTATGATTTTATCCTCATGGTCTCTTCGCGAGATATATACGTAGGAGGGAGCAATATACTGCTTGACTCTTCGGTGAAGATATGTTCTCGAAACTTTAACAAAAGCCCGTACTGAGCTACTGAGCATCTCTCCTGCAGAGTCTTCCACTGGAGTTTATCTATCATCTCCGTAACGCTTTCGCGATTACTAAATGATCCTTTAACGAAGCGCACTGCTCTCCGTTGGATCTTCTCTATCTCTTCTATCAACCCTATCTGGTACGGATCCCACACTGCTGAGCAGTATTCAAGCAGTGGGCGAACAAGCGTACTGTAACCTACTTCCTTTGTTTTCGGATTGCATTTCCTTAGGATTCTTCCAATGAATCTGTCTGGCATCTGCTTTACCAACGATCAACTTTATATGATCATTCCATTTTAAATCACTCCTAATGCGTACTCCCAGATAATTTATGGAATTAACTGCTTCCAGTTGCTGACCTGCTATTTTGTAGCTAAATAATAAGGGATCTATCTTTCTATGTATTCGCAGCACATTACACTTGTCTACACTGAGATTCAATTGCCATTCCCTGCACCATGCGTCAATTCGCTGCAGATCCTCCTGCATTTGAGTACAATTTTCCATTGTTACAACCTCTCGATACACCACAGCATCATCTGCAAAAAGCCTCAGTGAACTTACGATGTCATCCACAAGGTCATTTATGTATATTGTGAATAGCAACGGTCCTATGACACTCTCCTGCGGCACACCTAAAATCACTCTTACTTCGAAAGACTTCTCTCCATTGAGAATGGCATGCTGCGTTCTGTTATCTAGGATATGTCAGCATATAATTATTTTCGGAGAAATTGTTGTCAGTGGTGTCCTGAGAAGAGAATAATCATTAACAGGCTGTTGAATGTAGCAGTAGCGAAATAAATCAAATACAGTACAGAAGACTACGTAATATTTTTTGATTACAAGTTTCTTTAAGTTATCACATGTTACACGTTCCCTCAAACAGGAGCTGGAACAATAATCCCGCGCGAGATGGTACAGCGAGCGAAGTAAGTAACTGATATTCAGGTAGAGTGCGATTAAAATCTCCTTTCACTTTCCTGATGTATTTCGCTTATGGTTTTGGGTAATCACGCCAGGAGAATGTCTCCTACACAAAAGCACAGGCAGACTCGATTCCTCGTATCACCATTTTTCCAGTTCGAGCTATATTTATAGTTCAAATGTGGTCTTCCATGTAAGTCTTTTTTTATACCAAAAAGATGGTAGATAAACAGGTAATATTACTCAAGAAAAATTAATAAAGCTCTGTGTTGTGGTTGTTCCAAGATATTAAAGGAAAAGATCGAAATCATTTATAGCAGTACTGTGCGAATGACGGCTACTGTCTGTCACTCTATGCTACCACCGTAGTAATTGTCGTAAATGCCACGTTACGTCATTTTCTTTTCATTCACTTTGACACCTTGTTTTGGATTTTATGTTTCGGTATACGAGTTAGGAATGCTGTGCAATACTACATTGTAGAAATGCATCTATAAAAATATCCAAAACATTTTTTGAGGGTATCAAATGATAAGAAGATGCATAAAATGTGGTTGTAATGCGCTCCTGGAGATACAAATGATGAAGTAGCTAACTTTCCTCTTTCTGTCTTAAAAACAAAACTCAAAAACGCATTTTCGAGAGTGTATGGCGAGTGCAACAACTGTAGTTCGTCGAAGCGTATAACATGCATCTGATGAATCAAAATGTTTCATATTTGGTGGAATAATCTAAAAATCTTTCATCTCTTTCTACTGTTGCTAAGGATTTGATCACAGATAAATACTTGTGACACGCAAGAGTATAAAGAAGAAACTTCCTGGCAGATTAAAATTGTGTGCCACACAGAGATTCGAACTCGGGACCTTTACCTTTCGTGGGCAAGTGCTCTTCCAGCGCCGGCCGGGGTGGCCAAGCGGTTCTAGGTGCTACAGTCTGGAACTGCGCGACCGCTACGGGCGCAGGTTCGAATCCTGCCTCGGGCATGGATGTGTGTGATGTCCTTAGGTTAGTTAGGTTTAAGTAGTTCTAAGTTCTAGGGGACTGATGACCTCAGAAGTTAAGTCCCATAGTGCTCAGAGCCATTTGCCCTTCCAGCAAGTGCTCTAGTTATCAGCGCACATTCTGCTGCGGAGTAAAATTCACATTCAAGGGTATAAAGATGTTTGCTGCTTGTTCCATTTACAGTACTTTGTGCTCGTGGATTCCTGTCTATCCACAATGTCACTGTCGGTTGTTTCTCGCACAACAATTTCATCTTTCGTTTTTTAAACATACGGAAGTCACGAAATCGAAGATACTCATTACTGAGAAACAGCACTCTTATATGTAAATAACAACGAATATTGCAGAAAATACTTACCTTTCACGAATAACTTAGTCTCAGAATGTGTTAAGAACTTGAAGAGGGAAGAAAAGTTTTTTGTGCCCAACCAGATGCTAACCTACGACCTTCAGCACTACATCTGTTGTCATAACCACTTTTTTTCGTTTTGTTCGATACTGTTCGATGCGTTTGGTCTGGGCAGGCATCGCATGACATCCATTAGGTTGCGCTCGTTGATTCCCTTACGAGCCCTCTGACCGAACACGCTGAGCTACCGTCACGGATTCCACTTGACCACCACAACCAGTGCGCGGCATGTGCTCCGTTCCTGCTGATTTTAATAGGAAGGGACGCATGCTGACTTCGTTGCCGAACGCGGCGGGCGTAAGATGTTACTTAGAAGTTATAAACGCGTTTCATTAATGAATACCTAAACCATTCGTGGGAAGATGTACACAAAGTCACTAGTAATTTCAGCTAACACTCATGTAATACACGTAAGCAGAGCTGTCGTCTTGAAATTTTGTGTGTTTTAAACTCTTAAATATATAAAAATAACTTGGTATTTTGTGGGAATATTGACCGAAAATGTTTTTCGATGTTATAATCATTCACATTAATAGGAGTACTAACCGTATTTCTAAGAAACGAAGACAGTCTATTATGAACTCTTTTTCAACTCATATGTGTCCTGATGTTTCTTCAGTAAAGCGTAATCACTAAATCCGAAACTAAAACCACAGAATATTTCTAGAACAACAAATTCTAGCTGTAAACAAATCACACCAAACCGAATGAGTGGCCATACTGAAACCAAACCTCCTGTCGGAACAGCTGTTGGAAAATCGGTGGGCGGAACGATCGATAACAAGTCTCAGAAGCTTGCAGAATAACAGCTTCTGCTAAAGAACCGAAAATGATGTCAATAACGACGCTAACCTACCGCAGCGATCGGTATGAGCGATACAGAATAGGGCCCCAGGAACTGCTTGCACAAACACCGCACGCCACTCCCCGCGCAGACCCACAGCACCCCCAGTCGTCCTGTGCGTCGTTTTGCTTGTTTCACCTGGATCAAGATATACATCAACCGTCAAGATGCTGTTGCTACCGCCAGAAACAAACTGCACCTCTATATTCGCTCTTTCCGTTTAGTAAGCTGTTTAGACTGTTTGAAGCAAAAATAAAAGTAGGAAGATCAAAGGGCGATAATAATGATGAGATGAATGACGAAAATTGGCGGGTGCCTGCGTTATAGGCCTGGATCCAACAAGACGGGGTGTAATTGTGGAAAGACTGTTAATCATTTTTGTGCATCATAATTAACCTTGCAATAAAATGACGCTTGTAAATCGGCATCGGACTTCGTCCTCATGGAATTTAATGAAGATAGGTTCGCTTTCTGGAATGTGCTGTGAGCGCTTAGGGCTCCAACAATAGCGGCAGATCTATTACGTAAGCGTATTAAGACGGTCAAAAACGAATATTTGCTGAAAAACATTAAAAATTATTGAATGAGAACAAGCACTAAATCAAATAATACAAAAGAATAACGTAAATATTCGTGTTATCACTGAGACGGCAGCGACAGAAGATAGCGAGTACAAGACAGTGTTGAGACACTAGCAAAATGGTTCAAATGGCTCTGAGCACTATGGGACTTAACTTCGAAGGTCATCAGTCCCCTAGAACTTAGAACTACTTAAACCTAACTAACCTAAGAACATCACACACATCCATGCCCGAGGCAGGATTCGAACCTGCGACCGTAGCGGCCGCGCGGTTCCAGACTGTAGCGCCTTTAACCGCTTGGCCACCACGGCCGGCCTGAGACACTAGCGTTTTTCATTAAACAGAAAAGAACATCTCTGAGATGGGGGGAGCTGGGACACTAACAGTGGTAATACAAGTTTGCCAGCGCACCACTGTCCACTCCTCAAGGTATAGATAGCTCATTCATCTCATCTTACAAGCGAAGTTTATATGGAGAAGCTGCACAGAAGGCGCCTTAAAGGCTGGCTGAGCAACAGAACAGTTACAACAAACAGTTTATAATCAAACGTAATTATGTCATCAAATTTATCACTCACTCATTTATATCCGGAAAATTACTTTATATCCGACAACGTGTATAATCTTATGCAAATATACGCCGAGGGGACAAAAAACATGGGACATACCCTAATACTATGTCGGACCTGCTTCCGCCCAGCGTGATGCACCAACTCGTGGTATGGACTCAACAAGTCGTTGGAAGTTCCCTGCATAAATACTGAGCCTTACTGCCTCCATAGCTGATCATAATTCCGAAGGTGTTGCAGGATTTTGTGCACGAACTGACCTTACGATTATGTCCCATAAAAGCTCGATGGGATTCAATTTCGGGTGATATGCGTGGCGAAATCATTCACTCGAAGTGACCAGAATATTCTTCAAACCAATCACGAACATTTTGGCCCAGTGACATGGGCACTGTCATCCACAAAAATTCCATCGTCGTTTGGGAACATGAAGTCCATGAATGGCTGAAAATGGTCTCCAAGAAGCCTATCATTAGGAGGACTCTGTCCATTCTATGTAAACACAGCCCACACCATTGTGGAGCCACCACCACACAGTGCCATGTTGACAGCTTCGGTTCATGGCTTCGTTGGATCTGCGCGACACTCTAACCCTTCCATCAGCTCTTACAAACTGAAATCGGGACTCACTGCATGAGGCCACCGTTTTCCAGTCGTCTAGCGTCCAATCGATATGGTCACAGGCCCAGGAGAGGCGCTGCAGGCGATGTCGTGCTGTTAGCAAAGGCACTCGCATCGATCGTCTGCGACAGTAGCCCATTAATGCCAAATTTCGTCACACTGTCCCAATGGACATGTTCGTCGTACGTCCCGCATTGATTTCTGCAGTTATTTCACGCAGTGTTGCTTTTCTGTTATTACAGACAACTCTACGCAAACGCCACTGATCTCAGTTGTTAAAGTGAAGGCCTTCAGCCACTGCGTTGTCCGTGGTGAGAGGTAATGCCTGAAATGTGCTACTCGCGGCACACTCTTGACACTGTGGATCTTGTAATATTGAATTCCTAACGATTTCCGAAATTGAATGTCTCATGTGTCTAACATCGTTCCTCATTCAAAGTCTGTTAATTATCCGTCGTGCGGCCATAATCAGGTCGGAAACTTTTTACAAGGATCACCTGAGTACAAATGACAGCGCCGCCATTGCACTGCCCGCATCTCGTGGTCGTGCGGTAGCGTTTTCGCTTCCCGCGCCCGGGTTCCCGGGTTCGATTCCCGGCGGGGTCAGGGATTTTCTCTGCCTCGTGATGGCTGGGTGTTGTGTGCTGTCCTTAGGTTAGTTAGGTTTAAGTTTATGACCACAGCAGTTCAGTCCCATAGTGCTCAGAGCCATTTAGCCATTGCACTGCCCTTTCAAACTTGTGTACGAGATACTACCGCCATATGGATAACGCATGTCTTTTGTCACAGCAGTCATGTACCAATCAGGGGGGCGGGGGTGGGGGATGGGATGAAAAAGATGTGTAGCTCACGACTCGCGAATATACAAAATTTATTCACCAATGTTTGAGAAAGAGAGCAGTTAATGATTTTCAACAAACTTCACGCATAATATCAAACCTCACGAAACTTTTTCTCTGTGGTAACCCCGCACAAAATGATGAAAGGAAAAAACTTTATCGGTTACTACATTTTTGCTGTTGCTGTAGTAAAACTGCTGCAATATCCATGATGTTTCAATTTATTAATTCTTTACTACTAACTGTATTCGCGACACATTTTGTGGGCAGTATTCTCATACACCACTGACTGTTCCAACAAAGTTATATTATTGAGCTACGCATAATTCAGGTCATATGATATCGTAAACACTAAGATGCGTTAAAAACTGTCGCGTTATGCATGACCTTTCAAGTTTATTTCATTTCTACGAATTCTATTCACAACGGATTTTGCAGACACTATTCACATATACCACTAGATGTACCTGCAAAATTATATCACTGTACGACATATAGTTCAGGAGATACAACGTCATACACGTTGACCTCCGTAAAAATTCGTGGAAGTGAAACTGCAGAGCGAAATATGGTAGAGATACAGGGGAAATATGTGTACATATAAGTGTGAAATACGTTAAATATATGTGAAATAGATTTGATATGTGCATACTCGGGTCAATCCACGGGTACATAGCTCGTCCTAAGCAACTGACCCCATTTCATCTAAATTTGGTAGACATATTAGTTAAAAGTTGGAAAAAGTACTGTGGGCTAACCTCATCGTTCCAGGCGTGGTCTCACAGACCTCTAGCGTTTTTTGTAACTTCACTCCCAAAGCGTAGGGGTAAGAGATTACAGCGTTGTCTAACCGTTCTTTCCCGAAGCTGTCGCAGTTTCCTTTGTCAGCAGCCACTTGCTGTAAAGTGGACCAATACTATTACTGCTTTGTTTATGCTGGCGGTCTCTGACACCGCACCTGGGGCACTACGCTATGCATTCAGCAGACAGGTCCTCATCTACTGTTTGTGTTACAGACGCTGACTTTGAGGTTACTGTTTTAAAATGGTTTGAAGACAGCTGAAGTGATGTTGGATCTGACAGTGACAACGAAATTAAAATTGGACACAATTCAGGAACTGTGTGAAAGTGAAGACGAAATTATTTTCACACATGTGAATTCCTTGTTTTTTTTATTAAAAGTATAATACACAATTAAAAAGGCGAAATGATAATTTAGAGTTCAGAGTATTTGAGTTTTCAAAGCATTAACATTATCATGTAACATTAGGTTCATTTTGCGCAGTTTTCACTTTAAATGCGTTTTCTCCGTAAAAATAAACTTTAAAATTTACTGTAACATATTGAGAGTTGGCAATACTCTCTTAGGATTTAATGCGTTTTGTTAATTGAATGAGAAAGAATCGTTTTCAGAATATAGTTTTTGAAAAAAGGAATTACTTGTTTGGATTATCATTTATCGAGTTTAGATTGGACCAAACCCTTTCTCTTGAATTATATGTAGTTGTAGTAAGCAGCAGCAGCCGCAGCAACAGCAGGAGCCGCCATACAGAACATGCATTGCACTCAGCATGAATAATAGGTTTTTTTTATGTTTCTGTTAAATAAAGGAATGCAGCAGATCAAGTAATGGCAGCAGGAAGACCAAGTAAGTTATTTGTTGCGCACAGGACCAATTAAAAAAAATAAAGTTTAGGCGATCTCTATAATACACTCCTGGAAATGGAAAAAAGAACACATTGACACCGGTGTGTCAGACCCTAAATACTTGCTCCGGACACTGCGAGAGGGCTGTACAAGCAATGATCACACGCACGGCACAGCGGACACACCAGGAACCGCGGTGTTGGCCGTCGAATGGCGCTAGCTGCGCAGCATTTGTGCACCGCCGCCGTCAGTGTCAGCCAGTTTGCCGTGGCATACGGAGCTCCATCGCAGTCTTTAACACTGGTAGCATGCCGCGACAGCGTGGACGTGAACCGTATGTGCAGTTGACGGACTTTGAGCGAGGGCGTATAGTGGGCATGCGGGAGGCCGGGTGGACGTACCGCCGAATTGCTCAACACGTGGGGCGTGAGGTCTCCACAGTACATCGATGTTGTCGCCAGTGGTCGGCGGAAGGTGCACGTGCCCGTCGACCTGAGACCGGACCGCAGCGACGCACGGATGCACGCCAAGACCGTAGGATCCTACGCAGTGCCGTAGGGGACCGCACCGCCACTTCCCAGCAAATTAGGGACACTGTTGCTCCTGGGGTATCGGCGAGGACCATTCGCAACCGTCTCCATGAAGCTGGGCTACGGTCCCGCACACTGTTAGGCCGTCTTCCGCTCACGCCCCAACATCGTGCAGACCGCCTCCAGTGGTGTCGCGACAGGCGTGAATGGAGGGACGAATGAAGACTTGTCGTCTTCAGCGATGAGAGTCGCTTCTGCCTTGGTGCCAATGATGGTCGTATGCGTGTTTGGCGCCGTGCAGGTGAGCGCCACAATCAGGACTGCATACGACCGAGGTACACTGGGCCAACACCCGGCATCATGGTGTGGGGAGTGATCTCCTACACTGGCCGTACACCACTGGTGATCGTCGAGGGGACACTGAATAGTGCACGGTATATCCAAACCGTCATCAAACCCATCGTTCTACCATTCCTAGACCGGCAAGGGAACTTGCTGTTCCAACAGGACAATGCACGTCCGCATGTATCCCGTGCCACCCAACGTGCTCTAGAAGGTGTGAGTCAACTACCCTGGCCAGCAAGATCTCCGGATCTGTCCCCCATTGAGCATGTTTGGGACTGGATGAAGCGTCGTCTCACGTGGTCTGCACGTCCTGCACGAACGCTGGTCCAACTGAGGCGCCAGGTGGAAATGGCATGGCAAGCCGTTCCACAGGACTACATCCAGCATCTCTACGATCGTCTCCATGGGAGAATAGCAGCCTGCATTGCTGCGAAAGGTGGTTATACACTGTACTAGTGCCGACATTGTGCATGCTCTGTTGCCTGTGTCTATGTGCCTGTGGTTCTGTCAGTGTGATCATGTGATGTATCTGACCCCAGGAATGTGTCAATAAAGTTTTCCCTTCCTGGGACAATGAATTCACGGTGTTCTTATTTCAATTTCCAGGAGTGTATTAAAGTTAACAAGAGTACAAGCACGAGATTTTCAGTAGAAAACACGAGATAAGAAGATAGAGCTCGCGACTTTCAATATTTGCTGTGTGGTATTAATGTACCAATTATACAGTGATCTGTCAGACAGCATCTGGGACAGAGTGTGATGAAAAAATTACCTTAAGAATTAAGGGTTAAGAGCCACCAGCCTCCCATTAGGGTAGGGATGAGGATAGAGGGAGAAAAGGGGGTGGGGGGAATAGATGGACAGAGAAACAGAAGAAGAGAGATGTACAGAAACAGGTGGTGGAGAGGATGGGCAGCGAGAGGGCGAGGAGGAGATGGACAGGGGGAAGAGGAGACAGACAGGAAGGAGCAGGAGATGGACAAAGAGAGTGGCAGGAAGAGATCAACGGAGAATGGTGTGTGGAGGAGATGGGCATAGAGAGGGAGCAGAGGATATATAGAAGGACAATGAGAGAGGGGAGGAGAAGATGGACTAACAGCAGACCGGAATACATGCATACCCAGACGACGCCAGGTACTCATCTATGACTATACACACACAGAACAACTCTCGGAGCATTGTTTACAGAGACAAATTGCAATATATTTCTGGCTCTCCATTCACATCGAGACAGTTACGATCTTTCCCATGCTAAGCATGTCGCAAACGGTCGTTAAATGATTTAATCCATTTTCCAGCATATTTTATAATTGGCTACTCGGTCACATCAAAGTGTTTTCCGTGCAGTAAGTGAGTGAGTTGCGAGCAACATGAGTTTGGTCAGCTTTTCCGTCATCTCAAAATTTCGTGGTTTCTGATACTCGCTTCGCGAGACTTCAAGACATAACTTTAGTGATGGTGCTTAAGTGTGGATGGCGAGTTCCCATACTAAATTTTTACATATAGATTACTTTTTAACCGTGTGCAATATGGTGGAGCCGCAGCTGGCTCCATATAACTTAGAATTATGTACAAACGTAACAAAATATCTCACAATATACATTCCCATACTAAATTACAGCAACAGTTTGCAGTCTAGTTTGAAATGGAAAATTTAACAATATTTTCCCTATTACTTGTTCTGAACAAATTTTATCGTTCTGATAAAAACACAAACGTTTGTTTAAGAATAAATAGTTTCAATGTTTTCACAATTATATGGTTTATGACTAATGACCTGTGCAAAGTCTGTTATCACGTTTCGGCTCTCTTTTCCTTAAGTTCAACAATAAATGTTCGTCTGATAGAGGTTTCCGCTTTCTACACATGTTTTTTTCTGTACTGAACGTTATTAAACAATTGAACATATATACTTGATCAGCCAGAATACTATGACCACCGACCTTGTACGGTGACCACATTTACAGGCCTTACATAAGCTGTATAACGACACTATCGAATAAAATCCCCAGCAAATAACAACTGGAAATAATTAGAGCCATCTCACGTACGGAATAACAAACGGTTTACCCTTTTAACGACAGGGGCGTGAGTAATATAACAAAGTGACCGCAGCTTGGAGACGGACAGGGCAGGTGGCTAATGACACTGGAACAACTCAATTAGCTTTAACAAAAGAAAGACCAGGTGCACTGCAGAAAGAAATATGGGAAAATCAATATAATACCTATCAGAATAAACACGGCGGAGGCGCAAGTAAGTGGCCAGAGTACATTAGCGAGTGCAGACCTGGGGAAGAAAAATAAGAATTTACCTTTAATGTGGGAGCCGTTTGCTGCAGCCAGACGTGTGACATAGTAGAATGAAGGTGGGGATGATAACGTCATATAAAAGCAAATTGAGAACTCAGTTAAGACACAGAGACAGAGAGAGCAGGTGCTCACGTCTAGCGGCGGTCCACACACCTGTATGTGGTAAAGGCGCGATTCTGACTATGTTTGCACAGTGAGGGCGATGTGTTTCATGTATCATGGCGACAAACGTAAAGCGATAGTTAAATATTACTGCGCGAAACTTTTCTGGCTGAATTTTGCCCATGTCACGTCAACCCAGAGCGAGTGTGCAATTGCCATTAATTTCGACTATGGAAATTGGAAAGTTCCATGGAACACATAGCGTTTGAAACTGATTACTTTCAGTCAAGGCCAGAGTAGGGAATTAGCGATTTCAAATACAGCACGGATACAACGTCGCTGCAGTTGCCTTTTGGTAATGTACGAAGTGTTTTTGGCAAAATTAAATTCTGAGTCCAATTTTGCGAGTGTTGCATGATCCAACATTCATACACTTTGAATACAGAATTTCAAGAGCTAATTACTAACCTACCCTCCAATGAGTACATGAGTTAAATGTACAGCTAGGATGTAGGTGTAATTTTTACTGCTAAAAATTTACTTGTTTCAATTTTCACATATAGAGATATAGTTTGATTAATTACATATTCAATGTTTAAATATTAATTGATTTATTGAGAGAAGAATTAATTAAACTTGCTTATAGATTATGACTTGATTCTTGAGAGCTTTGGTAAATTAAATGTAATATGGAATATGGAGGGATTGTGTTATTATTTTAGGTTAAATCCCAAACTTGTCATTAATATCAATTTATGTATTTTTGGAATGTCACAGTAACATTTTTGATTACTTTGAGATAGGGCCAGAATTAATAGCTATGTGGAATGTCTGTTTACCACCCTGGGCTTGAGAACACAGAACGTTATCCTTTGCTACATTCAAAATTAACAAATACAATGACACATTACAAAATGGCTTTACCCTGCCAGGATTTTGAATTAACAGCATTCTGCTAGACAGGATAGAAAATTGGAGAAAAACTAATTTTGACATTAAATGTGACTCAACTGAGTAGTTAAGAAATGAGTAGTACATAAGTGTAGACAGAAGTGTATGTTTATTGTTGGCGCAAAAATATTGTTGTACTGGGTTGTGTTGAGTTCTGTTTCAACTCCATGAACAGAAAAGATTAAGTATCGGACCATATGAATGATATTTTGGGGTAGAGTCAAATATTACAACGTTGATGTTAACGTGTAGTCAAGTTCGTAAAATTCAAGAACAACGGGTTGAAGAGCGATCCAAAATGCCAGACAACAATAGGTCAAGACAGAAGAAAATAGTGGCAAATCATGATAGGATCGAGTTGGACACACAACAGCCACATGAACAACCCGAAACAGAGAACGTGACAATACCGAATGAGACCAAAAATGCAAGCTATGGTGTTCAATCAGGTCAAAATAATGGGCATGAGAATAACGTTGCACATGATTCAGATGTAGAATCAGTAGACAGCAATTTACAGTATGTAGAACCGAACATGATTATAATGAATCCGACAGGTTTACAATCATATGAAAGAACGAGTGTTAGTGCACCTACACTGTGTTCGGAACAGAGGGAAACAGTTTATGAAAAACGAGAGAGGGAACGGTTGCATCACATGGCAACAGGTGAGAATGATGTAAGTGTAGAAAATGCTAACACATTTGTTATGTTCCAGCGTTTACTACAAACATCTCAAGAAACTAATAAAGGGCAAAAAGAATTAGCAGAGCGTTTAGAAGGATGTATAACACAGGGGCTGCAAGAAACTTATAAATAAATACAGAAAACGCGTGATAATATACAAGGACAGTTAGATCAAATCCGAACTGAAGCTCAAGAAGCACAATTCACGCTTCAAACACTTATGACAGGGCGCGCACAAATGAGAACAGATATCGACACTGTACAAGCAGACATGAATACGTTACATGAAGATACGCAACAAAGTGTCAAAAAGGTAAAACAACAGGCCAAAGCCTTTGCTGTCAGAGCATCGCCAAAAGCGAAACATGTCATTGCCGAGAAGATATCTCACAAACGAACAACCAAAGCTACATTACGGAAATTCGATTCTCGTATAGTAAAGACACAAGAGAAAAACGAACATGAACTTCAAAGGCTCAGGTCGGAATTTTGCGTTCAATTGAAAGTCGAGTAGACGCAGAAAGCGTTAGTGGGGAGTCGCAGACGACGACAGAATCCACGTTAACATGAGTAGATACTACTATGAAGACGGCAAAGTCAACAGTGGCCACTAGCACGACAGAAAACGAACGCGAAAGTACGTGTGACGCACGACGGAAAGGCACATGTGAATGTCATTCCGAAAACACAAACAGAGATCGGGGAATTAATTCAAAACAGCATATTCCAGGACAGTACAGTAGCAGCAGGGAACAATGTGGTTTACAGCAAGACTATGTACGTCAAACACAGAGCGTGACATATGCAGACCAAGCGACAGGGCCACATTATGCGATACCACAACCAGTAACACGAGTACCGACAGGTTACAGTAAAGTATCTCACGAGCCAGAATTGCTTTCTAGACAAGATACAGAGCCGGTAGCAGCGGGTGTTATGCATACATATTGCGCAATGACGCCTGCAAGTGATTCTGTGGGACTAGTAACCTTTTTTAAAAGGTTTATTTGCATAGATACTCTAGCTACGCCATGGTTATTCAGTTTAACTGGTAAAAACACTCCATGGATATGGGATGAAATTGCAGAACAAGAGTTTCAGAAATTAAAAAAGGCGCTAGCGGAAGCACCAGTTCTGCCACTCCCAGATCTTACCCAAGATTTTTGTATGACAACAGACAGCGCCAAGTCTGGTTTAGGAGTAGTATTATTTCAATATTACTAACAAGATGGACACACTGTACATAAAACTATTGCATTTGCAAGACGTGTCTTATCAAAGAGCGAGAGGAACTATTCCATTACAGAGTTGGAGGCTTTAGCGGACGTCTGGGGTTTCCGAAAGTTTCGATATTTCCTATTTCGAAGGAAAACTATTGTATACACGGATTATAAAGCTCTCGAGTTTTTACTAACAGCAAAGTTGACACATGGTAGGCTAGCAAGGTGGGTTTTAATCTTGCAAGAATATGATTTCTGTGTAAAACACATACCAGGACCTGCAAACAGCTTAGCAGATTTTCTTTCAGGATGTCCAAATGGCGCAGCACCCAGTAAGTTCGGTACAGACCAAGACAAGGTGGAGTATATTATATAAGAGGAGTACCTTTTGAGAATTACATTACAACAGCCTTTTTAAATATTGCACGCAAACGAAACAAAGACCCAGAAGTATTGGGGGTCAAGCATAATTGGAGGGACAAGAACTCGGTCCACATTCGTCAGCATTATTTGCTGAAGAATGATGTGTTGTTGCACAGGCGAGAACGAGGCACCAGATGATGGACAGTACGTGTTCTTGATGAGTTAATAAATAAGTACATATTGTACACTCATTTAAGTAATGGACACTTTGGGGCAAAGAGACAGCACATTTCCCCAATATGGAAAGACGAATTCGTCAAATACTTAAAAGATGTACAGATTGCCAATGAGGCAAACACGTGACATTTCAGACTAGACCACCATTATCACCTATAGTACTGAAAAAATTTAAACATTTGTCGGAAACATATTTAATGGGACCTTTACCAATAAAGAGGAATGGGAGCACATTTATTTTCGTGGTTATAGAATTAACATCAAAATATGTCACATTCACTACTCTGAAACGTGCAACAGGTATTACAATTAGTAAAGCACTAGAGCATGATTTCCTTAAACAAGTGAGACATGTACACAGATTAATTTTAGACAATGGGCCACAATATAGGTCAAAACCATGGTTAGCAACTTTGAAAAGACACAAAGTTAAACCCCTATTCATATCCCACTACAAACCTAGCACTAATAGAGCCGAACAGACAGTGAAAGATATTGGAACATAGTGTCGGTTGTACCGTAGCTCATGACACACAACCTGGGATGCAAATTTACATCAGTTATAAAATATCATTACTGAAATGCCACATAGTAATATGCGTTTGCCGCCGATCACAGTACTCAAGAACAAGAGACCTGTGGATAGGGTAAGAGAAGTGGTACTGTTCCCCCCAGACAGAAAACCATCACACCAACAGATCATAAAAATAGCACTGGAAAACATTACATGAGCAGCTGAAAATCGGAAGCTCAGAGCTGACAGAGGTGCATCCACAGGAAAATCCTCGGTGGGACAGTTGGTTCTTGGTAGAACACATCTGTTATCAAATAAAGGGAAACACGTCTGTCACAAATTTTACCTGTATATAAAGGACCTATGGTAATTCATAATATAGTTCATGCCAACACAGTGGAATTGGTAAACCCGCAAACAGGAAAGAATATAGCTTTACATCATGTCAGTCATCTTAATGTTTATAATGAATAAAATGTCTTAGAGTAATTACACGATAAATAGCCAAAAGAATAATCAATAGACCACACATAATATAGGAGAACGACAGTTATGTTATAGGTTGCAGCAGACATCTTGAAGCAGACAGAAGAATTATAAAAAAGTAACTATTCAGCTTCAAATCTCATCACAAGAATCAATTAAAATAGTAGAGTAGATCAAAAAGGAATAATAAACAGAAAACTAATAGCATGACAAACTAATACATTAATCCACATATCACCCATCATATTCATATATGAAGTCAAGGAAACGTACTACACTTAATACAGATATTTAAATGATAAATGTATGTAACTCAAAAAAAGTATTTAAATATCGAATATATTTTCATTATGTTATTCATATACATGTTCATTCATGCAAAAATTCAATAACTAAGTCTGCATAACTATTTAATGTAAAGTTCATATTTATTGTATTATCTATATAATTATTTATTGTCAAAATTGTTGTAAATTTATGTAAAGAAAATGTAAAGGGTCAAGAGGTCAAGAAGATGCACAACGCGTCATCACCAACGTCTGGAGGAAGCAAGGCGCCACCAAGCTGATGTTAAAAAAAAAAATCCAGAGTCGACGGGAAGCTATGGGTCTGAGTGAAAACGACTGTGCAACATGGTGTAGCAATGAACCAAATATACCAGCAAAAAAGGGAAAGAATTCACTGACTCACACCTCACATTATGGCGGACAATGTGCAAGGTGGACAACGAGCCAGATGTAAAGGAATGTGTCTCTAGCTTCACCAACCTTTTGCCACAAGGATTGGGGAAACATAGCCATTAAGATATTTGGAACACTTGCAATGAAGGCAAGCAAACCTCATTAGCGACAACAATAGCGACAGAAAACAAGCTCCTAATATCATTACGACTACCAAGGAAAGTATATAAGGAATATTTTTCTTAATGACCTAACGGACACATGCATATCCGAAAGCAGATTTATCACTTCTGTGATATAGTCAAACTTACTATCTCATAACAACTGGTAATCCTTTCAAATATATTCTCAAAGTAGCATATCCTATTTCTATGCCCAAGAAGCACAAGTTCCAAGACAGAAGACATGAAGAAGTACCAAGAAATGAAGAGAAGAGAGATCCTAATATTAGGGCAGAAGACAAAAGATTCACTTTTTTTCAATCCCTTATCTTAACACCAGTATGAGATTTCTCAAATTCACTAGAAGCAATAGTCAAGAAACTGTTACAAATAACTTAGTCAACAGAACAGCGGTAAAATCTGTGAGAAAAGCACACATTGGGGACATCAAACATCAATAAACAGTGCTCAATCATCGAGGAGTTACATTTGACATCGTTGATGGCAACCATACCAGAAAAGGAGCAAAGACATTTATGTCATCGCCTTATGTCAGTACCTTGGCTAAATCGACCATGTATTAGGAGTCATACTCAATCATTCAGAACTGTAGACATCACTGAACTTCAATTACAGCAGATTCTGGAACCATTCTGGAACAATCGACCAACTTCAGCAACCACTAATCAGCAATGTCAAGAAGAAAACCAGTAGAAAGTGAAATTGTCATGAGAAAAATTTATGTGTGTGGCAAAGTTATGGTAAAATAGTAAAAAAGAGAGTGAAAAATAGACACTTATTTAAACAAACTCATATAAAATTTTACATGACAGTTCACCTGTACCACTGCACATTTGTAACTTCCTTGTAATGTTGTAAATTCATTGTAATGTAATTGAAAAATGTACCCTGCTTTTATATTATCTAGTTCACATGTAAAGATGTTTCATTTAATCTGAATTATCCTGATTTTGTAGACTTTCCCAGCGTAATAACTTCTGATATTCTTCACAGGTTTACAGCCGGATCATGTCGTTGTCCAGACATGACATGTGTGAGATGATGGGGGGCGCCTCCGGGCGGCAAGTAGACATGCAGCATACCAGTGGGAGAAGACGGCAGAAACGATAAATCGCAAAGAAGACCCTTGTTGTTTAATGTCGGCCAAATTGGGTTCCTTATCTTACTTAGAGGAAAACCTTTATCCCTGTTAATAATATTACTGGATAATCCAATTTCAATGGATTCTTTAAGAACACATTCCCAAAAGCGAGAAGCAGGAGAGATCAATTGTGTCTTGTCATACATCATCCTGTGTCCTTCGTTAAGGCAATGTTCTGCCACTACCGACTTCTCAGTCTGGAACAACCGAGTGTGCCGATGATGTTCCACGCACCGTTCCTGAATAGTTCGAATAGTTTGACCAACATACTCCTTTCCACAGTGACACGGAATTTCACAAACCCCAGGCCTCCTCAAGCCCGAATTATCTTTAACTGTGCCAAGTCTTGGCCACCGGCGTAAAAACACTTTTAATATTATATTTCCTTAACACTCTTGAAATTTTGGATGATATACTTCCCGCAATGGGTAAATAAGCAACAGCTTCAAAAGTATCCTCCATTGGCTCGCGTGACAGACCAAACTGAAGAGCACGGCATATTTGTTGTTCTGTATATCCATACTGTTTAAAAACAATCTTCAAATGAACAAGTTTTTCTTTCAAATGTTCGTCGTCAGAAATGGTATAAGCTCTTTTGATCAGAGTCCGCAAAACTCCACTACGTTGGTGTGGTGGATGACAGCTGGTTGCATGAAGACAGCAGTCAGTATGAGTGGGTTTCCTGTCCAAAACTCCCATCATCTTTTCTTTGCACTAAAACGTCAAGAAATGGAAGTTTACCATCACTTTCAATTTCCATTGTAAATTTAATACTTGGATGTAGACAATTAAAATGATCTAAGAAATGATTCAAAGCATCAGTTCCATGTGGCCAAACCATCATCTCATGCACACACAGTGCTCTGTTCATGGTGTATAAAGGTTTCCGTCGTTGTGGCTGGAATTCAGTTCCGGCGAAGCAGTGCATTAGCATTAACTCATCTGAAGATGGCGGCCAGCTGGTCCGCCAAAATATTGTGTCTGGACGACGACATGATCCGGCTGCAAAACTGTGAAGAATATCTGAATTATCCTATTTTATATGTTTATATTTCATATGTGAAGTCCCTGCATTTAATGATTGGTATAAAACATATTTGTAAAGACAAATAATGATTGCATTACTATAATGAGAACTGAATTAGAGTAATAAATATATACAGGTTGCGGCTATAAATATTAGGAACAAAAAAAAAAAAAGAAAACGTTTCCTTAACTTCAGATAATCCTCATAATCAATCTAATGAGTGTTTGATAAATGTGGAGTGACTGTAATTATTATTGACAAAGGACACTATCAGATTGCATGAAACATTTTAAAATATGTTAACAACAAAGAAAGAAGTTGTAGGATAAATAAGGACTCTTATAAAGACTGTAAAGACAAGTTCATCAAGTGAATGTAACATGTAAAGTCAGGATTTAAATTAGAAATTCAAGACTAATAATAAGATAATCTAGAATAGACTTAACCAGTAGCTGGACAATGGAAAATTAATTGAGATTATAAATTTGCACTGTAGTGACCAATGCCTCAACCATTGTACATAGCAGTACAAAATGAATTCGAAGGAATGGCATGTGTATGGTGTCCACATTTCCGGGCTTACATAAGCTGCATAACGATGCTACCAAATAAAATCTCCAGCAAATAACGATATTATTGACAACAGGAAATAATTAGAGCCATCTCATGTAAGAAATAACAAACGACATACCCTTTTAACGACAGGGGCATGAGTAATATAACAAAGTGAACGCAGCTTGGAGACGGACAGGGCAGGTGGCTAATGACATTGGAACAACTCAGTTAGCTTTAACAAAAGAAAGACCAGGTGCAATGCAGAAAGAAATAAGGGAAAATCAATATAGTACCTATCAGAATAAACACGGCTGAGGTTCAAGTAAGTCGCTAGAGTATATTAACGAGTGCACACCTATGGAAGAAAAATAAGAATTTACCTTCAATGTTGGAGCTATCTGCTGAAGCCAGACGTGTGGCATAGTAGAATCAAGGTGGGGATGATAACGTCATGGAAAAGCACATTGAGAACTCAGTTTAGACACAGAGGCAGAGAGAGAGCAGTCGCTCATGTCTAGCAGCATGCCACACACCTGCATGTGCTAAAGGCACGACTCTGACTCTACTTTACGTTTGCAAAGTGAGGGCGATACGCTTCACATATCATGGCGACAGACGTAAAGCGATAGTTAAAAATTCCTGTGGGAATCTTTTCTGGCTGAATTTTGTGCACGTCACGTCAACCCAGAGTGAGTGTGCAGTTGCCATTAATTTCGACTAGGGAAATTTGAACTTTCCACAGAACGCATAGTGTTTGAGACTGATTACTTTCAGTCAAGGCCAAAGTAGGGAATTAGCGATTTCAGATCCAACACAGAGACAACGCCGCTGCAGTTGCCGTTTGGTAATGTACGAAGGGCTTTTGGCGAAATTAAATGTTGAGCCCAATTTTGCGACTGTTGCATACTCCAACATGCGTACGCTTTCAATAGAGAATTTCAAGAGCTAATTACTAACCTACCCTCCAATGAGTACATGAGAAAAGATTAGATAAAGTCATCCTCCCCCAACTTAGTTATTTTATGTTAAATCCCAAACTTGTCATTAATATAAATATATGTATTCTTGGAATGTCACAGTAGCATTTATGAACACTTCGAGATAGAAGTAGAATTAATAGCTATGTGGAATTTCTATATACCACCCTGGGCTTGAGAAGACAGTCGGAACGTTATCCTTTGCTGCATTCAATATTAACAAATCCAACAATACATTACAACCTACTATCTACATAAACTCATCCAGGCGATTGCGGCTTCACATGACGTGGAATTGTTGCTACTGAGACACATGCATGGTGTATGTAGTATCAGAGTGTGTGCCGTCCATGTGGAGAAAGAGGAATGCGCATGATCTGAGTTTCACCGAAGGCAGATTGTGGTGGTCTGGGGGCTCAGAATAAGCGTTTCGGAAACTGCCCTTGTTGTCAGATGTTCGAGGAGTGTCGTTGTGAGTGTCTTCAACACATGGTGAAACCGAGGTGAAACCCTGTCCAGACATGGGTCTGGGAGGCCACCCCTCATTACGGATGTTGGAAGTCGTAGGTTGGGCAGACTGATAAAACTGGACAGGGGGTGAACTGTGGTGGAACTAACATCAGACGTTAATGTCGGGCATAGTACAAGTGTGTCTGATCACACACTGCACTGAACACTCCCAATGAAGAGCCTCCGCAGCTGACGACCCATGAATGTGCCAGTGTTAACACCAAGACATTGGCAACTATGACTGAAATGGGCACTTGACCATCGACACTGGACGTTGGCGCAGTGGCAGCCTGTTGCATGATCTGATGAATCTCGATACTTTCTTCATCATGCCTATGAGAGGTCGCAAATCCGTCATCTTCCAGGGGAACAGGTCCATGAACTTGTACTGATGGACTGAGAAAAGCTTACGGCGGCTCCATTATGCTCTGGGGAACATTCATGTGGGCATCCATGGGTCCAGTGGAGTTCGTGCAAGGCACTACGAGCCAGTGAGCATCATACAGTGGTTTCAGACCTCGTAGTCCTCTTCATGGCAATCATGTTGCCCAACTGGACTAGCAATTTTCAGCAAGATAATGCGCCGTTTCTCAAGGCCAGTAGTGTGATGAGTTGTTTTAAGAACTCAGTGGCGAGTTCCAAATGATGTGCTGGGACCCCAACTCGCCATATCTGGAATGTCTTGGATGTGATGGAACTTGACATCAGCATTCATTGGCCCCCTTCCCGGAATTTACGGGAATTAGGTTATTTGTGTGTGCAGATGTGGTGCTAACTCCCTCCATCAGCCCACCAAGGCCTCATTGCTTCCATGCCACGACATGTCGCAACTGATATCCATGCCAAAGGTGTACATACCGGCTATTAGATACTGGTCATAATGTTCTGGCTGATCAGTGTAACAGCAATTACATTTAAAAGATAGTTAGGACGTTAACATCACACCTAGTAGGTCATTCAGTCCATATATTTCGGAGAACACAGTCCACTTAGAATTTTAGATACGATAACTTATATGTGAAAGATTTCTTTTTCGCTCTCAGAATTTCTGCAGATTGTGTGACGAGGCATATAGTCTTGTCGAGGGCCATGGCTTGTACATTTGAAAGTCTCTAGAAGCATTGCCTTATCATGAACAGCGAAAATGTTATTATACAGGAGTGTAGGCAACGGATGACTCATCTACTGTCACACTTAAACTATATGGGTAAACTTATTTTTCTCTGCTGTTGATTTTCTGAAGCGACATTATGTGCCTAATATTCAGGCACATGCGTAATTCTCATTACCTAGTTTAGAAAATTATTGTATAGGCTACGTAGTACTTCCTATTACATGAATCTCGCAAAATGACCACTCCAGAAAAGAGTAAACAACGCATGCTGCTCAGATGCTGGGATGAAACGGGACAACGCCAGGCAGCGCCCAACATCAGAGCGCGCAGAAATAATTTTTCATATCTCATGGAATCATGTAGAATTGTTGTACTCAACGCTTGTCTCAATGGAAAAGGGCAGACAGTGGTACAAAATGACCTCCGACACACACACTGAGCTAGTGGAATATATGTGCAGATGTAAATTTGGACGTAAAAAATACTTTAGGAGGTGACTCTAATAGTATTTTAGTTTTAGGGAGATTACAGGTATTTCCGAATGTCCTCGTTCTCCAAATGCAGGTCTCTAAGTTGCATTTATCTCATGTCAAGACACAAATTACTGGACGTCATCTTTTTGGATTTTGTTAAAATAATTATACCCACACTGCACATAGATAAATTGATAATGGTTTATACCAGTGACGGCGAGACTCACAGGTGCCATTTATGGCATTGATGCAAACGAAGAAAGAAGCAAACAAGGTTACTAAAAGAATTCCTCACAGCAGTAACACTGAATAAAAATTACTCAAGTTTCCAACTGCATCCAATGACTAAAATTACACGAGCTTTCCACCAAGCATCCCTTGAGCACTGCCAGGTGCTACGAGTGCCTTTGCGCTACTCGTACGCCCTTATATACACTAGCTGCTGATTGTGACGTCACTGGTGCTCTCTCCACTGCCATAAGTGAAAACACGCTGACTTGGCGTTCAGTGTGCCTGTTTCAACCTCACGATCGCTGGATTCCACGTCAAGCTGAGCAGCAGACTGTCAGTTCTATTAACGGTGTCGTCGGTAATATTTATTTCAATAGCTTCTGTAATTACACGGTCCCAGAAGCCGTTAGTGTGAGCCACGACGGAGGTTTTGTCAGATTTGATCCGGTAACCGTGGTCTAGGGGTAGCGTCTTTGATTCATAATCGAAACGTATTCGGTCCCGGGTTCGATCCCCGCCACTGCCTAAATTTTGATAAATAATTAGCATTGACGGCCGAAGACTTCCGGCATAAGAAGTCAGCCTCATTCTGCCAACGGCCTTGTCAAAGAGGGCGGAGGAGCGGATAGAGGTTCAGGGCACTCTCTTGTCCTAGGGGTCGGAAATTGCCCCTAAAGGCGGAAGAATCAGCAATGATCAACGACATGAGGATGCAGAAGGCAATGGACACCACTGTATTAAAGACACTTAACGTGTATCCACAGGACATGTGGCCTGTAATTGAAGAAGTGTCATGATTATCTCTCCATTGGCAAAAGATTCCGGAATAGTCCCCCATTCGGATCTCCGGGAGGGGACTGCCAAGGGGGAGGTTACCATGAGAAAAAGATTGAATAATCAACGAAATAATAACGTTCTACGAGTCGGGGCGTGGAATGTCAGAAGCTTGAACGTCGTAGGGAAAATAGAAAATCTGAAAAGGGAAATGCAAAGGCTCAATCTAGATATAGTAGGGGTCAGTGAAGTGAAGTGGAAGGAAGACAAGGATTTCTGGTGAGATGAGTATCGGGTAATATCAACAGCAGCAGAAAATTGTATAACAGGTGTTGGATTCGTTATGAATAGGAAGAAAGGGCAGAGGGTGTGTTACTGTGAACAGCTCAGTGACCAGGTGGTTCTAATCAGAATCGACAGCAGACCAACACCGACAACGATTGTTCAGGTATACATGCCGACGTCGCAAGCTGAAGATGAACAGTTAGAGAAAGTGTATGAGGATATTGAAAGGGTAATGCAGTATGTAAAGGGGGACGAAAATCTAATAGTCATGGGCGACTGGAATGCAGTTATAGGGGAAGGAGTAGAAGAAAAGGTTACAGGAGAATATGGGCTTGAGACAAGGAATGAAAGAGGAGAAAGACTAATTGAGTTCTGTAACAAGTTTCAGCTAGTAATAGCGAATACCCTGTTCAAGAATCACAAGAGGAGGAGGTATACTTGGAAAAGGCCGGGAGATATGGGAAGATTTCAATTAGATTACATCATGGTCAGACAGAGATTCCGAAATCAGATACTGGATTGTAAGGCGTTCCCAGGAGCAGATATAGACTCAGATCACAATATAGTAGTGATGAAGAGTAGGCTGAAGTTCAAGACATTAGTCAGGAAGAATCAATACGCAAAGAAGTGGGATACGGAAGTACTAAGGAATGACGAGATACGTTTGAAGTTCTCTAACGCTATAGATACAGCAATAAGGAATAGCGCAGTAGGCACTACAGTTGAAGAGGAATGGACATCTCTAAAAAGGGCCATCACAGAAGTTGGGAAGGAAAACATAGGTACAAAGAAGGTAGCTGCGAAGAAACCATGGGTAACAGAAGAAATACTCGTACTTCAGTTGATTGATGAAAGGAGGAAGTACAAACATGTTCCGGGAAAATCAGGAATACAGAAATTCAAGTTGCTGAGGAGTGAAATAAATAGGAAGTGCAGGGAAGCTAAGACGAAATGGCTGCAGGAAAAATGAGAAGACATCGAAAAAGATATGATTCTCGGAAGGACAGACTCAGCATACAGGAAAGTCAAAACAACCTTTGGTGACATTAAAAGCAACGGTGGTAACATTAAGAGTGCAACGAGAATTCTACTGTTAAATGCAGAGGAGAGAGCAGATAGGTGGAAAGAATACATTGAAAGCCTCTATGAGGGTGAAGATTTGTCTGATGTGATAGAAGAAGAAACAGGAGTCGATTTAGAAGAGATAGGGGATCCAGTTTTAGAATCGGAATTTAAAAGAGCTTTGGAGGATTTACGGTCAAATAAGGCAGAAGGGATAGATAACATTAAATCAGAATTTCTAAAATCATTGGGGGAAGTGGCAACAAAACGACTATTCACGTTGGTGTGTAGAATATATGAGTCTGGCGATATACCATCTGACTTTCGGAAAAGCATCACCCACACAATTCCGAAGACGGCAAGAACTGACAAGTGCGAGAATTATGGCACAATCAGCTTAACAGCTCATGCATCGAAGCTGCTTACAAGAATAATATACAGAAGAATGGAAAAGAAAATTGAGAATGCGCTAGGTGACGATCAGTTTGGCTTTAGGAAAAGTGAAGGAACGAGAGAGGCAATTCTGACGTTACAGCTAATAATGGAAGCAAGGCTAAAGAAAAATCATGACACTTTCATAGGATTTGTCGACCTGGAAAAAGCGTTCGACAATATAAAATGGTGCAAGCTATTCGAGATTCTGAAAAAAGAAGGGGTAAGCTATAGGGAGAGACGGTCATATACAATATGTACAACAACCAAGAGGGAATAATAAAAGTGGACGATCAAGAACGAAGTGCTTGTATTAAGAAGGGTGTAAGACAAGGCTGTAGCCTTTCTCCTCAACTCTTCAATCTGTACATCGAGGAAGCAATGATGGAAATAAAAGAAAGGTTCAGGAGTGGAATTAAAATACAAGGTGAAAGGATATAAATGGTGTGGTGTCACCGCCAGACACCACACTTGCTAGGTGGTAGCTTTAAATCGGCCGCGGTCCATTAGTACATGTCGGACCCGCGTTTCGCCACTGTCAGTGATCGCAGACCGAGCGCCACCACACGGCAGGTCTACAGAGACGTACTAGCACTCCTCCCAGTTGTACGACGACTTTGCTAGCGACTACACTGACGAAGCCTTTCTCTCATTTGCCGAAAGATAGTTAGAATAGCCTTCAGCTAAGTCCATGGCTACGACCTAGCAAGGCGCCATTAACCATTTCTAGAGAGAGTCTCACTTGTATCATCAAGAATGCTGTATACAAATGATGGATTAAAGTTAAGTATTCCAGCAGCTACGTACTTTTCTTTATAGCATTCATTACGTATCCTGTTTCAGACCTAACGCCAGCCGGCGTGTGTAAACGCGTGCCTTTCGGTTACCCGTCACTGTGGACTGGCTGTCTTGTCAGTCCACTACAAATGGTACGATTCGCTGATAACATTGCTATCCTGAGTGAAAGTGAAGAAGAATTAAATGATCTGCTGAACGGAATGAACAGTCTAATGAGTACACAGTATGGTTTGAGAGTAAATCGGAGAAAGACGAAGGTAATGAGAAGTAGTAGAAATGAGAACAGCGAGAAACTTAACATCAGGATTGATGGTCACGAAGTCAATGAAGTTAAGGAATTCTGCTACCTAGGCAGTAAAATACCCAATGACGGACGGAAAAAGGAGGACATCAAAAGCAGACTCGCTATGGCAAAAAAGGCATTTCTGGCCAAGAGAAGTCTACTAATATCAAATACCGGCCTTAATTTGAGGAAGAAATTTCTGAGGATGTACGTCTGGAGTACAGCATTGTATGGTAGCGAAACATGGACTGTGGGAAAACCGGAACAGAAGAGAATCGAAGCATTTGAGATGTGGTGCTATAGACGAATGTTGAAAATTAGGTGGACTGATAAGGTAAGGAATGAGGAGGCTCTACGCAGAATCGGAGAGGAAAAAATATGTGGAAAACACTGATAAGGAGAAGGGACAGGATGATAGGACATCTGCTAAGACATGACGGAATGACTTCCATGGTACTAGAGGGAGGTGTAGAGGGCAAAAACTGTAGAGGAAGAAAGAGATTGGAATACGTCAAGCAAATAATTGAGGACGTAGGTTGCAAGTGCTACTCTGAGATGAATAGGTTAGCACAGGAAAGGAATTCGTGGCGGGCCCCATCAAACCAGTCAGTAGACTGATGACCCAAAAAAAAACCATTTTCTAAAGCATACTCAACTAAAACACATTTCTCGGGGAGGTGAAAGCGATAAGACCTCTCACGCCCCTTCCTGTGTTGTATTACAGTACGTATTGTTTGTTCGACATCCACATTCGCAAGATATCCTGGAAGCCACAGGTGTTCTCTGAGACCAGCTGCATCTTTGACGGAGACAAGATATTGGGTTTTTTTTGTTTTTTTTTTTCGGAGCCTGATGGTTGTCTCGATCTTGTATCTTTTTAGCAGGTGGCTTATCTTGCACGACATGGAGCCACAGGAAGGCAAGGAAACAAGTTTCTCTCCTGCAGCTCTTCGGTGGTCTTGTTGTGAATCTTGCTTGAAACCACTTAATTTATTTGATGAACGTTGTAGCCTTTGTTCCTGGAGACCTTGCGGGGTGGCTCACCTCATAGAGCATGTTATCGGCCTCTGATATCGTTTTTGCACGACACGCCAATGTCTGTAATACAGTGCTCTTCTGTTACAGGTGATGGTGGCTGATGCCATGCAAGTACATATGGCTGAGAGTAGATTTTCTACACTCCTGGAAATGGAAAAAAGAACACATTGACACCGGTGTGTCAGACCCACCATACTTGCTACGGACACTGCGAGAGGGCTGTACAAGCAATGATCACACGCACGGCACAGCGGACACACCAGGAACCGCGGTGTTGGCCGTCGAATGGCGCTAGCTGCGCAGCATTTGTGCACCGCCGCCGTCAGTGTCAGCCAGTTTGCCGTGGCATACGGAGCTCCATCGCAGTCTTTAACACTGGTAGCATGCCGCGACAGCGTGGACGTGAACCGTATGTGCAGTTGACGGACTTTGAGCGAGGGCGTATAGTGGGCATGCGGGAGGCCGGGTGGACGTACCGCCGAATTGCTCAACACGTGGGGCGTGAGGTCTCCACAGTACATCGATGTTGTCGCCAGTGGTCGGCGGAAGGTGCACGTGCCCGTCGACCTGGGACCGGACCGCAGCGACGCACGGATGCACGCCAAGACCGTAGGATCCTACGCAGTGCCGTAGGGGACCGCACCGCCACTTCCCAGCAAATTAGGGACACTGTTGCTCCTGGGGTATCGGCGAGGACCATTCGCAACCGTCTCCATGAAGCTGGGCTACGGTCCCGCACACCGTTAGGCCGTCTTCCGCTCACGCCCCAACATCGTGCAGCCCGCCTCCAGTGGTGTCGCGACAGGCGTGAATGGAGGGACGAATGGAGCCGTGTCGTCTTCAGCGATGAGAGTCGCTTCTGCCTTGGTGCCAATGATGGTCGTATGCGTGTTTGGCGCCGTGCAGGTGAGCGCCACAATCAGGACTGCATACGACCGAGGCACACAGGGCCAACACCCGGCATCATGGTGTGGGGAGCGATCTCCTACACTGGCCGTACACCAGTGGTGATCGTCGAGGGGACACTGAATAGTGCACGGTACATCCAAACCGTCATCGAACCCATCGTTCTACCATTCCTAGACCGGCAAGGGAACTTGCTGTTCCAACAGTACAATGCACGTCCGCATGTATTCCGTGCCACCCAACGTGCTCTAGAAGGTGTAAGTCAACTACCCTGGCCAGCAAGATCTCCGGATCTGTCCCCCATTGAGCATGTTTGGGACTGGATGAAGCGTCGTCTCACGCGGTCTGCACGTCCAGCACGAACGCTGGTCCAACTGAGGCGCCAGGTGGAAATGGCATGGCAAGCCGTTCCACAGGACTACATCCAGCATCTCTACGATCGTCTCCATGGGAGAATAGCAGCCTGCATTGCTGCGAAAGGTGGATATACACTGTACTAGTGCCGACATTGTGCATGCTCTGTTGCCTGTGCCTATGTGCCTGTGGTTCTGTCAGTGTGATCATGTGATGTATCTGACCCCAGGAATGTGTCAATGAAGTTTCCCCTTCCTGGAACAATGAATTCACGGTGTTCTTATTTCAATTTCCAGGAGTGTATAAACCTAATTTTTAGTTGCTCTGCAAAACTATGCATTTTTATGTTTTACATAGGACACTTTTTCGCACCCCGCTGTTTTCTCTGTAGTGTGCGAAAAATATCTACTACATAAGCGACATAGATTATTCCACGAGTTGTAACTTTATATTCTATCGCCTGACTATGTACTTCTTGTATTTTTCAGCAATGATAATGGCTAGTTACTAGCCGAAATCCGGATTTGCTTTAATAAAGCCTGGAAGGAAAGGACGAGTGAAGCTGGGCTCCATCATTTTCAAAGTCATATCACTGTCTTTGAGTGCATTCCACATTCTTTATGGAAGGTTACTTGATCATCTTGTAAGTCTTTGCTGTAACATAAGTTTTGGCAAATCATGTAAATACCTTTACATTATATTCACATATTTGAATGACATAATCTCTACTTCTATATAGGTCTACACGTGCAGTACCAAATACTAATGGCAATAAATGGGGACAAGTAGCGGTAGTTTCACGGCGTTTCTCGATCCATTCTAAATTATGCATGTGAAATTGGATATTTTAATGCATTAATGTGCAGAAAGAGGAAGCCTAAGGCACTTGAAGATGGCAGCTTGTTACCGATTCACGTGGTGAATATAAAGGCAGTTACCAGTCACCTGTGTAATTTAATGTAACAATGACAGTCCATTTGCAGAATGGAGAGTGTAAAGCCTCACATAAATGTCATGTGTTCGAAGTGAAAGAAAACCGTCTATGTGTTACTGGCACACTGATAATCTGTTTTTGTCGTAGGTATCAAAGTGTCGTATGATAATGTACTAGTAGTAATTACTTTCTAGCACCCAGACCCGGCAGTAGCTGGAGCGGGATTCGGATATAGATAGATAGTAATTACTTTCTAGGCGAGCAAGCTGCCAGTTGCCAATAACGACAAAAATGTTAGTAACTGGAAAGTGTAACACATGTTAACACTGCGAGAACTGTGAATCCGATTACAATGACAGAATTCTGCAAACTCACTCTGACGGAAGAATTGACGCAATCCTACTGGTGGATTATTAAAGATTTTTTTACTTTGATTGATTCCCTGCGTGCCGCTTCCTTCACTACTCTCAGGTAAGCAGTTTCTTATGCCAGCTGATTTTCTCTTGTCACAATGACTTCGGACTCCCTCTCGTTCTGTAGGTATTTCTACTGAAACGTGCTGTATGAATGTACTGGGAGAGATGGGAGGTTAACTGTCAACAAAAAATTAGGAGAATTTTAACGTAATTTAGATATATTGTTCAAAAACTAATGAAATTTGAGGCAGTGGTTCAAATGGCTCTGAGCACTATGGGACTTAACATCTGAGGTCATCAGTCCCCTAGAACTTAGAACTACTTTAACCTAAGGACATCACACACATGCATGCCCGACGCAGGATTCGAACCTGCGACCGCAGTGGTCCCGAGGTTCCAGACTGTAGCCCCGAGAACCACTCGGCCACTACGGCCGGCCTTTGAGGCAGTGTTTCCAATATTGAATCACTAATTCACTATGGCGGACAGCCAGAGAAAATAGCCCTACTACACATGGAAAAATATTTGAACTGAAACAGTATTGAATACATAGAAGAATTCGCTTACTCCAGTCCGTAGTGTCCTAAAACGGAAGACAAGATGGCAGTACACAAAGTAACTACCACGCTTGCTTAGGAAATAGAGAACATGGTTCGAATTTCAATTGTACTTTGAGAAAAACTACGGAGAAAATAATGTGAATCGTTGACTTACCATGAGAGAACCAGAGATCTTTACAAGTGGCAGTGTGCACGGTAGCACTTATCTGCTAACCGTCTGCTCGTAGCTACACGGTCCAGCCACATTAATGTGACCACCGCCTATGTTCGACGTCAACATATAATAACCGCTCACAGACGGCGACAGGTGGCAGTGCTGGCAGAGAACGGTATATAGAGAACGTCGGGTGACGTGAAAAACAGTGCAGTCGAGGTCATAATGCCGAAACGGAGCTATTTATTTGACGTCACTGGCTTTCCGTCCAAGGGTGGGAGCATTTCTCAAACGGATAAGTTTGTAAACTGTTCGCTTGTCGCCGTGGTTGAAGTATACCGTGAGTGACAAAACTGGTGCCCAGGCAGCTTTGGTGCCCCACAGGCCATAGATGACAGGGGAGGATGACGGCTGCAGAGGTGTGTGCATGCGAATACACGTGCAATTCATGAAAAACTGGCTGTCCGTATGAAACAAGGGGCTATCAGCAGTGACTCTTCGACGACCGTTCAGCCAACGTTGCTGCATATAGATCTCCATAGCTGGAGCGTGGTTCATGCACCCAGGCTGACTGCTGTTCATAGGCGACTAAAGCTGGGATTTACACGGCAATGCCACAACTGAACGTCCATTAATTGGTGACAGGCGGCCTTTTCAGATGAATCACATTTTATAGTCCATCTAACTGAAAGCAAACCCCTTGCAACAATCGTTGGAAGGGTCTGAGCCAGAGGAAGTAACGTTATGATACAGGAAATATTTTAGTTGCATTGCCTGAGTTATATCGTCATTTTGGTATGCACAGTGGGTTAAGACATGTACGCATCTATGCTTGGGGCTATGTCCACTCCTATATGCAATTTGTTTTCCACGGAACGATGGAGTCTACCAGCAGGACAGTGCAACGTGTCCCACATCCTGCAGTACATGTGCGTAGTCCAAAGATCACCAGGATGAGTTAACCGTACTTCCCTGACCATCAGACTCTTCCTATTAAAACCCAGTCGAGAATCTATGGGATCACCTCGATCGGACTGCGCAGCTAGCGACGCCATTGGAGTCAGGATGGCTCCACGTCCCTGTCGGTATATTCAGGAATCATCAACTCTCTTCCAGGACATCTCGCAGCAGTTCGGGCTTCAGGCTGGCCCCTGGGGCCGAGCGGTTCTAGGCGCTTCAACAAAAATGGCTCTGAGCACTATGGGACCTAACTTCTGAGGTCATCAGTCCCCTAGAACTTAGAACTACTTAAACCTAACTAACCTAAGGACATCACACACATCCATCCCCGAGGCATGATTCGAACCTGCGACCGTAGCGGCCGCGCGGTTCTAGACTGTAGCGCCTAGAACCGCTCGGCCACTCCGGCCGGCCTCTAGGCGCTTCAGTCTGGAACCGCACGACTGCTACGGTTGCAGGATCGAATCCTGCCTCGGGCATGGATGTGTGTGATGTCCTAAGGTTAGTTAGATTTAAGTAGTTCGAAGTTCTAGGCGACTGGCGACCTCAGATGTTAAGTCCCATAGTGCTCAGAGCCATTTGAACCATTTTCGGGCTTCATAATGTGGTTACTCTGGCTTTTAACAGGTGGTCACATAATGTGATTGGACAGTGTACATGACTGACAGCTCGTCGCGTCGACCCTGGACATGCGTGGTCAAAACTCTGACAAGGTGGAAATAACAGCAAGGTTGAACTCTGCAGGTCTGACTCCAAGGCAATGGGAGTCAGAGAATGCCGTTATCTAGCATGGCGACAGACTGCTGCCCCCATCTTAACGTTACCAAAGAACGAGTTAGCCATTGTAAACGTTAGAGGAATAAATGAGACACAACTGAGCAATCAATGAGACGGAGCGACTTGTCTCCTGCTGTTTTATAATCTGGATGGTGTACTTCGGCAGTTAAAAACATAGTCTGCTTTACCAACCATGTAGGGAGGCTGCACTGACCTACTCCTGTTAAGTTTTGATGATGGGGGGGGGGGGGGACGAGTTACTTCTGGGCTTCTCACAAAGCGCTTATGTGAAGGCACGTAAACAAACGTCTCCCTCCACGGCCAATTCGGCCTCGAACAAACGTGGAACGGAAGCATCTGTTCCTAACCCTAAACCCCATTTGTTTTTAATAGAAGCTATTTAAGTTAAATACAACAATGGCTCTGAACACTATGGGACTTAACATCTGAGGTCATCAGTCCCCCAGAACTTAAAACTATTTACACCTAACCAACCTAAGGAGATCACACACATCTATGCCCAAGGCAGGATTCGAACCTGCGACCGTAGCGGTTGTGTGGTTCCAGACTGAAGCGCCTAATACCGCTCGGCCACAGCGGCCGGCTCGTTAAATACATATTCTGGCATCACGAGTCCTATACCTCCATAAAATATTGCTACACTGTCCAGTCACATTAATGTGACCACCTATCAAAACCCTTAATAACCACCTTTTGCAGCGCGGACCACTGCAAGACATGCAGGAAGATAGTTATTGACGTTCTGGAAGGTAATAACAGGGATGTGAAGTCATGGCGACGTCAGTGACATGTCCAGCTGTGGTAGGTTTCTCGGTTGAGTATCCACGGCGCGAACAGCCCTATCAAGGTGATCCCACAAATTCTCGATTGGGTTTAAATCTGGGGATTGGTGGCCACATGATTGCGGTAAGATTATCCTGGTGCTCTTCGAGCTACGCATCTACACTGCCAGCTGAGTGACATGTTCCTACGTACTGCTAGTGGATGCCATCGTGCCGCAGATAAACAAACTGCATGTAGCAGTGACTTGGTGCCCAAGGACAGATGCAAACCTGTGTTGACCTACCGTGCCTTCCAGATTGACGAGATCACCCAGGAACTCCAGCCTGGGCCCTTCGGATGATTACTACAGGACGTTTGCTTTTAGACGTTTCACGCCATGCACACCAACGTCCACCTGTCCAATAGAAAATAAAAGGTGATTTAACAGAAAAAGCCACCTGTCGCCAGTAAGTGGACATCCATTTGCGGTTTTATTGATGTGTATATTACAACCGTCGTCGCCGATGAACAACAGTCAGCATGGGTGCATGAACCAGACGCCTGCTGCGGAGGCCCATAAGCAGAGACGTTCGTTGAACAGTCATTGAGGAGACACTTTCGACAGCCCCTTGGTTCATCTGGGCGGTCAGTTGCTCAACAGCTCTGCATCTGTTCGCCCGTACACCTCGCCGCAGTCGTCGTTCATCGCTGTCGTCTGTGGCTCGCGGTGCACCACTGTTCCATCGGCGCCGGTTTTGGATATCGCCATTTTGCCACGCTTGGTACACTTCAACAACGGCAACACGCTAGCAGTTTACAAAATTAGCCATTCGGAAATGCTTCCACCCTTGGCTCGAAAGCTGGCGATCATCCACGTTGGACGTCAGATAAATTGCTCCGTTTCCGTATTATGACAGCGATTGCGCTGTTTTCCACGTTCCCCCACCACACTTTATATACTTCCTACTGGTAATGTTGCCATCTGCCATGTGTGATTGGTTACTGCACGTCAACATCGAACATAGGCGGTAGTCACATTAATGTGACTGGACCGTGTAGTTTCAGAACTTTCCATAAATACAATTTATTAGGAGAAATTTGAATACTAACTTTATATACTTGCTTAATATTATGATAGTGACCCGGCGATTCGACCCGTAATCTCATCATCTGTTAGAACATGTCATCGGAACTTAGATGAACTGATTTATAGTAGCATCTCTCTTTGTATGGACATGGTGTAATAGTTGACTTAGCATTGCCAGCGTGAGCATCAATCACTGTGGAAAAGTCTACGATCTAGAAAATGAAATATGTACTTTCTACGCACACTAGATTCATTTTGGACATAACTGGTCTTTGCTGGGCACCAACGGCACTACAAGCTGAATGTCAACTTCCTTTGTGGCACTGTGGAGTGGTGGGTGGATCTTGTTTATTTGTTGCTGTTTTGACATGTGCTTGAAAACTATTTTTGCGGTCAGCCACAAAGCGATGGAGAACATACTGACCATAATTTCCACTCTGCAAGACCACAATATTCTTGTGCTCATTGAACGAATATGTTCCTAGTATCTGTTTACTCAGCGTGATCCGGAACTATTATTATAAATAAATGTTTTGAGGTGCAACTTATTAAAATATTCAGTAAAAGTTCACACTCACAATGATAATAATAGTAATGTCCCTTTTAGAAACAGCACTATTAGCAACTCAGAGGTCACCTCTACGGGAAGTTCTAAGTAAAATGATCTATAATCAAAGTTAATTGCTCACCTCAAAAGTGGAAAACAATCTCACCACTTGCCACGAGGTTTTGTCAATATTGCAGGCGACACACAAACAGTCAGTTCCTTCCGTCAAAGCTAAGTAATCCAGGATGGTATAGAGTCATCGGGAATTCACTTCCTGGCCGGCCGCGGTGGTCTCGCGGTTAAGGCGCTCAGTCCGGAACCGCGGAACTGCTACGGTCGCAGGTTCGAATCCTGCCTCGGGCATGGATGTGTGTGATGTTCTTAGGTTAGTTAGGTTTAAGTAGTTCTAAGTCCTAGGGGACTGATGACCACAGTAGTTAAGTCCCATAGTGCTCAGAGCCATTTGAACCATTTTTGAATTCACTTCCTGCTTTTACCGAAAACGCGTTTGGTAGGTGTCTAGCTCTGACGTCATCCGAGGCAGAGAGCATGCCGGCGTTTTACTGAGGCTGTCAGAATGATAGCTCGGTGAGAAGTGTCTATGGAACATCTGCTATCAACAGCTTTAGGCACAAATTGCAATATCTATATCGCCCCTATCTCAAGCACATATTAATTAATATCTCTGTTGTGTAATAATTTACAACCTTCATTATATTTATATAACTGAAGTTAAGTTGGCTTTAGTCACGGAAAAACATTCAGCTCGACTGCATTTAAATTTTGCTGGCTACAGTTTTTAGAATGAAGCCGACAGCAGGACATAACCTCTGAACTACCTATTTAAGAGTCCTTGTATTGATTGTTATTTATACAAAAGTCTTGAAACTTGGTACCGCTGTATTATTTAATGAATGGAATCAATTGCTGTAATTAAAACTTTCTATCAGAAATACATATGATACTTAATCTACCATGGACAAGGACGTTTCTGTTCCAAATTTGGTTTTCAGAACCAACTTGAAAACTAAGAGAGGTAGCTTAATGGAGTCACATAGTTAACTTTTTTGTATCAAACCGAATTTACATGAAAATTTTCATCCGTTGAGTCTAATATTCAGCGCCTCAAATTTCTCATAAAAATGCCGATGTTGACCAAAATGTTGCAACGATGAAGTTGCGACTTGTAACTTTTAATTGTGACATACTTTCACATATTCTGAACCTTTTTTTTGGCTTCCTAGCTTCATTATTTAGTGCCACTTATTTTTTCTTAAAATAATGTATATAGCGAAACACGTTCAATAGATCATTCTGAGAGTTCACAGTGTTAACATTAATGTACTCAAGCATAGTGACAAAGTTTGGAATAGTTGCTTTAATTTTTAATTTCATTCTTAGATTATGGCACAATACTTTGTATGCTACGCACATGCGCCGTATGATGACGTGGCGCTAGTGGTAGTTAACCGGGATAAGCCCCGGCACACTCGCTCACCTCTGTACCTCTCACAATGATACAGCGCATGTTTCGCCACAGCACGACTGAGTTAAGTTATTTGTTTCGATCTATCTACATGTTCACAGAAACCTATAGGGCAACACTATTTAAATGCAAATCACTATGACAGCATCTAGTTTTCAACTTTGAGTCCCACGATAGCAAGGCAGCATTACAGCGCAACAACACCTCAGTCGATTTCAGTTGGAACAACTCCGCAGTTTTCTTAAAAGTGAGTCTGCGAATAAGACTAGCAACAACTCACATACATACAATCAATCTTTCCACGCTCCACCGCCGAAGGGAACGCGAAAAACCATAGTGTATGACAAGGTGTATTCTCTCCTCCGTCAAGTTCGATTCTTTTTGAGAAGCAGCTTCAGAAACTGGAAGGAAATGGCCGCAGCAGAGCGGATAAATTTAATGGTCATGTAATCATTCCGTGTCCTAATGCCGACTGTTCGTAAAACAGGAATGGGAGCATATGAAAGCGGAAGATTCTGGCTGGCTCAGGACTCAGCATGGCAGCATGTTATTTCTGCGTTCAGAATTACTGCAAAGACTCATCTGTTCTATAATTTCGAAGCTACTGTTGCTGTAGAAACTCTTGCGAAGTAATCTTTCTAATTAAACTCGACATGAAACGTATGATTCAGTACAGTACACAGAGGTGACGCACACCCAAATCTAATGTGCAGGGAGAATTAACGACCACTTGTGTGGTACTGGGGCAAGCATGGATGTAATCTGAAAGGACGTTAACTCGAGTGAGGGGCTCATATCAAACAGCAGGGCATTGAACTGTTCTGCTTTTTTAGAACTAGATTTCGTACTTCATTGTCGTTGTCATTTGAACTGGCCATGTGCGCTTCTTCTAACATCAGGTAATCTACAAGGTCCACGACGGCGGTTATTGCAGCCACGTTTAGAGTAATAAAGACATTTGTTAATTTAATGTACTTTTACTCACTTCTACACAAGACAGACGCCCAGAATATTACAGGGTAATGCTTAATTAAAAACGTTAATTAAATTTCATTGTTTGGTATAAATTCATTCGCTTTAGGGAGTACAAAGTGAGAATTCGTAGTAATAACGAAAGGGTTTATTCGGTCTCTTTGTAAGCAAGCTCTCCCAAACCAGCGCTACGCTACATATGCTGGCTACGGCTCCCGTATTCATTTCTGCACTCTCAGCTGCTGCCTTAATAGATGCTAAAAGATTATTGTCATTACATATCTAAAAAACACAGTAACTTCAAAGATCTCAGGAACTGTGAAAATAACAATGGAAAATCTCTACCACTGGTCTGTTTTGTTATCCTCCAGATCCTTAGCCGTGGCCGTGTGGTTCTAGGCGCTTCAGTCTAGAACCGCGTGACCGCTACGGTCGCAGGTTCGAATCCTGCCTCGGGCATGGATGTGTGTGATGTCCTTAGGTTAGTTAGGTTTAAGTAGTTCTAAGTTCTAGGGGACTGATGACCATAGATGTTAAGTCCCATAGTGCTCAGAGCCATTTGAGCCATTTTTTTTTATCCTTAGCCTCCACAAGCGCACACACGTACAAAATAATGTTTTGGAATATTTAAGTATAGAATTGTAAAGTACCGTATTGTCAAATGTTTAGAATAAGTATGCTGAGGTCACAAAAGTCATGGGATACCTCCCAATATTGTGCCGGACCTTCTTTTGACTGGCGTGCAGCAACTCGGCGAGCGATGGACTTAAAAAGTCGTTGAAGTCCCCTGCGGAAATGCTGAGCCATGCTGACCCTATAGCCGCCCGTAATTGCGTAATAATTGCCAGTGTAGGATTTTGTGCTCGAACTGATATCTCGATTATGTTCCATACTGGTCGATCTGCGTGGCCAAATCATTCGCCAGAATTGTCCGGAATTACCCTCAAACCAATTGCAAACAGTTGTGGTCCGGTGACATGTCACATTGTCATCTATACGAATTCCATGACTGTTTGGGAACGTGGAGTCCATGAATGGCTACAAATGGTCTCTAAGAAGCCAAACATAATTCTTTCCACTGAATTGTTCAGTTGGACCAGAGGATCCAGTCCTCTCCATGTAAACACTATTATGGAGCCACCACCATCTTGAACGGCGCCTTGTTGACAACTTGGGTCCATGGCTTCTCTTACCAGCTGAAACTGGGGCTCTTCTGACTAGGCCACGGTTTTCCAGTCGTCTGGGGTCCATCCGATATGGACAGGAGCCCAGAAGAGGCGATGCAAGCTACGTCGTGCTGTTATTAAAGACACTAGCATCGGTCGTCTGCTGGCACAGTCCGTTAATGACAAATTTCGCCACACTGTGCTAACGGATACGCTCGTCGTATGTCCCACATTGATTTCTGCGGTTCTATCACGCACTGTTGTTTGTCAGTTAGCACTGTCAGCTCTACGCAAACGCCTCTGCTCTGGGTCGTTAAGCGAAAGCCGTCGGCCACTGTGTTGCCCGTGGTGAGAGGTGAAATTTCGTATTTTCGGCACTCTTTTGACACTGTAAATCTCGAAATATCGAATTCCCTGACGATTTCCGAAATGAAATATTTCATGCGTCCAGTCCGAACTACCATTTGGCGTTCAAAGTCTGTTAATTCCCGTAATGCGGCCGTAAATACTTCGTAAACCTTTTCATGCGTATCACCTGAACGCAAAAAACAGCTGCGCCAATGCACTGCCCTTTTATAACCTTTTGTACGCGATGGTACCACCATCTGTATATGTACATATCACCTCCCCTGACTTTGGTCACCTCAGTGTATAAAATACCTCAGAATAGTATGAAGCATACCGGGACGCTTAGTATACTCTGAAAATTCTACTAACGTAGAAAAACACATTTACTGATGTTTAGAAAAATGATATCTTTAAGAAATAGTTTTAGAATTAAACGTAATGAAATATAATATACAAGAAACGAGAAATATAACTGGTATTTCTATCAGTCATACAGAAGTCCTAAATCTACTTAACTGCGATATCATTGTTATAGCTGATATTTACCTACTTCTTTGTGCAGGTTTCATATCCCTTACAGTCCTTGAAGAACATGAAACGTAAATTAGGAAAATACTGGTACTAACCACTGATATATTGATAGAGTTGTGTTGAAACTCTTTCATTAATTCTGACTGTAACTTTCGCTTTAGCAGGTTCGCTGTGTGTCTATTTTTCGATTCCGTGCTCTGCCAGTCCGAGATAGAGCCTCTGGAGGAGGCACGAGCGTCTTTTTCTGTTTATTTATTGGTGTTCTCTCCTCACACAGCACCACTTTCTTTCGTCTATCCGCCAGGAACAACAAAACAGGAAAAATTGGCAGTTCAAAACTCGCTCCAGCGCAGTCAGTGTTTGGTAGTCCATCAACAAAGGAGGTGGCTTACAAAACACTCTTTCGACCTATACTTGAGTATTGCTCATCAGTGTGGGATCCGTATCAGGTCGCGTTGACAGGGGAGATAGAGAAGATCCAAAGAAGAGCGGCGCGTTTCGTCACAGGGTTATTTGGTAAGCTTCATAGTGTTACGGAGATGTTCAGCAAACTCAAGTGGCAGACTCTGCAAGAGAGGTGCTCTGCATCGCGGTGTAGCTTGCTGTGCAGGTTTCGAGATGGTGAGTTTCTGGATGAGGTATCGAATATATTGCTTCCCCCTACTTATAACATCCGAGGAGATCACGAATGTAAAATTAGAGAGATGCGGGCGCGCACGGAGGCTTTCCGGCAGTCGTTCTTCCCGCTAACCATACTCGACTGGAACAGGAAAGGGAGGTAATGACAGTAGCGCGTAAAGTGCCCTCCGCCACACACCGTTGGGTGGCTTGCGAAGTATAAATGTAGATGTAGATGTAGATGTAGATATGGTATGTTACTGCCAACTCAAACTTCTGGGTAGTCAGTTCCAGGACCAGAGATAGTAACTTCGTGGCGTGGTCTAACAACTCTTTTTGCATACCTTGTGGAGTGCAGTTGGTACCTGTTTCCCCTACCCAACGTCTGGTCCGAACGTTGGTCTGGTGGGTGACAGAAGGTGTGGAGTTCTCTGGTAAGCACTCTCTTCATTTATGTAGCCTTTCTGTTTCAAGTTCAAAATTGTAGGCTTTGTATAGTTAATTATATATTTCGCGTGTAAATGAACATAAACCTGCTAATTTTAACTATTTTCTTTGTTTTCCACATCTTTGGTACAGTGACCTTCAGCCAACCACTTGGTCTTTACTCTGCTTTCCACCACTTTAGAACGAATACAAAATGATTGTATGTGTTATTATAAACATGATGTTATATAATTTCCGTGTGAATTTTCGTAATTTTAACTGGCTTTTCTTGTAAACCACAGTTTTACTATTGTGCCCCTTTCCTCTCTCTTACTATTTTAGACCAAGAATATACCGATGGTGTGTGTTATAATAAGCACCAAGATATAGAACTGGGGTGAGAAACCTTGTATTTGTGAATAGTTTTCTTTGTCAACAAAATTTTAACTCTGGCTCATGATCGAACCAAATGGCTGATAACTTACAGTTCGTTCTTCGGAGCCTGTACAAATAGTTGTTAGGATTTTTTTTTTCAGCAGAACATCCGTGGAAAGTCCATTTACCTCTACTAGCTACCTTATGCATATTTATTTTCTCTATGGTCGCTGTCGTGATTGTGTTTGCAGATGTAGTATATCTGAATATAAAAGCTATGAAAACCCGCCATGAGAACATGTTACCCAGCATCTGGTGCATGCTTATATTCAGTAACTTAGTGGATCGTAGACCAGATGTGGCTTGAACTAAAAGAAATAGTCGGCAGCAATTGAGAGATTTATACCAAATAAATTAACAAACAACGGAGCTGATCCTCCGCGGTACATAAAACAGGTCAGAACACTGGTGCAGAAACAACGGAAAAAAGGCCAAATTTAAACAGACGCAAAATCTCCAACATCGGTAATTTTTTACAGAAACTCGAAATTTAGCGCGGACTTCAATGCGGGTTTCCATAAAGAAACTTCGTCTCGAAATCTGGCAGAAAAACCAAAGAGATTCTGGTCCTACGCGAAGTATGCAAGCGGCAAGTCACAATGAATGCCTTCTCTGCGCGATAGCAAAAATGGTTCAAATGGCTCTGAGCACTATGGGACTTAACATCTGAGGTCATCAGTCCCCCAGAACTTAGAACTACTTAAATCTAACTAACCTAAGGAAATCACACACATCCATGCCCGAGGCAGGATTATAACCTGCGACCGTAGCGGTCCCGCGGTTCCAGACTGTAGCGCCTAGAACCGCTCGGCCACTCTGGCCGGCTTGGTTGTTATCGCTTGTGTTTTTATCTGATTGGATTCGTGATTTCCTGTCAGAGAGGCCACAGTTGTAAAAAATTGACGGAAAGTAATCGAGTAAAACAGAAATGATTTCTGGCATTCCCCGACGTAGTGTTATAGGTCCTTTGCTGTTCATTATCTATATAAACGATTTAGGAGGCAGTCTGAGCAACCGTCTGAGGTTGTTTGCAGATGACGCTGTCGTTTATCGAGTAGTAAAGTCAGCAAAAGATCAAAACAAAATGCAAAACGATTGAGAAAAGATCTAAATGGTGAGAAAATTGACAATTGATCCTAAATAATGAAAAGTGTGAGGTCATCCACATGAGTGCTTGAAGGAATCCGTTAAATTTCGGTTACACGATAAATCAGTCTAATCTGAAGCCGTAACTTAAACTAAATAGCTAGTAATTACAATTGCGAATAACTTAAACTGGAAAGAACACATACAAAATGTTTTTGGGAAGGCTAACCAAAGACCGCGTTTTATTGGCACTTAGAAAATGTAGCAGATCTACTAAAGAGAATGTCCACACTATGCCTGCCCGGCTCTTTTGGAGTACAGTTGCGTAGCGTGGGATTCTTACCAGGTAGGATTAACACAGTACACCGAAAAACTTCAAAGAAGAGCAGCATGTTTTATATTATCGTGAAATAGGGGAGAGATTGTCATGGACATGATACAGAATTTGGGATAGACACCGCTAAAACAAAGGTGTTTTTCGTAGCGGCGAAATCTTCTCACCAACTTTTTCCTCTGAATGTGAAAATATTTTATTGAAGCTGACCTACACAGGGAGAAACGATCATTATAATAAAATAATAGAAATCAGAGCTCGCACGGGAAGATCTAGGTGTCCGTTTTTCTATTCGCTGTTCGAGAGTGGAATAATAGAGAATGATTGTAAAGGTACCAGGCACTTAAGTGTGATTTGCAGGATATACATGTAGATGTAGATGTAAATAATTAAAAAAGCTTTCAGTAGCCATGTTAATTTCGCTACCAAAGTCCAAAAAGGTTTTTTCCTCTCCATTATAAAAGCCAATTTCCACAAGAGGTTGTCCAATTCTAGTATCGTTAGCATCACCTTCTTCATGTAATAAGTCCTCCTCACTACCATTCTGTGTCCAGTCATTATTATCTATTTTGCGATTTACACCTTTTATCTGATTTCTTTTCAATTACACATAAACCTACTTTCTTCTCCTTACAAGCAGCCAACCCTCTATATTTGTCAATTATAGAAATAGTAACATTTTCCTAGACACCAAAATCTACTTCATCGGTCAAAGAATTTGTGATAGTTACTTCCTTCACAATTTTGGAAAATGTTCCTTCTCCTTCCTTATCTCCTTCCCCCAAACCATTATGTAAAATAAATACATCCCCTTATATTCTTTACTCTTCCTCTTCACTACTACTACTGTAACTACTGCTATCACTAATAACTTCATCACCAGAATCACTAATATTCTTTGAAACACTATACATCTGAGAATAAGTTTCCACAGAAGATTCCAATGATTTCACATTACTTCTATAACTAACCTCAGGTACATTCTCTTTAATCAGTAGGTTTTGACTTCCACACATTTTAGCACCAAAGCAGGTATTACTACAAAGTTCTAAGTTCACTGTTTCTTCATGGCAATTTGTAACATTGGTAGGCCAAGAAATATGAGCCCCTCAGCATGGACCCTTGCTCTTGTGGGTGTCTTCCCCCATCTGAGACTCTCCCATTCTGTAATAACCTCTGTTATTACCCCTTAAATTCATTCCACTTCTTCGTCCTCTCACATTATTATTTGGTTCATTCTGTTGGTCTGATCCTTGTTGCCATGATATCACTCGGAAGTTCTGCCTTTTGCCACGTACCTAGATCCCTCACTCCACTCAGAAAATCTTTAATATTATTGTTATGTCCAGTTAACCCATATCTCTTATTAGAAGGCAACTATGTCATTAGTACCTGTTGTACTGCATGAGTCATCTAAATATTTTAACTTCCTGATACATCTCTCGCAGCACGCTTTCATAATCGCCAATATTTCTTATCATATCATTGAGTCTTATCAAAAGCTTCTATAACATCAATTTGTTTTTCTATGGGCCAGTACTCTCCTAGAAACGCTGATACAAAATCTCAAAGGACTCACTTATCTGGTGCATCTGATGTCCAATTCAAACTTTCTCTCTTAAACACACACTTTCTTTTCCCAGTTTCTCTTTCTCTAACCAACCTGCAGCAAACTGGCCCCACAAGCTATTTATAAAAGACTCTATTTTTACATCCTCATTAAGATGGAAAAAAACATATTATTGAAACTACTACCATCCCTCATCTGCGCTACGAATGATGTTACTATAAAATTATTAGTTTTTGCTATTATTTCTAAATTATCTACCTCGTTTCCAATCCCAGAAAGCCTCTTTAATTCCTTTCACATCTCCCTTATTCTTTTTGATATGTTTCTGAAGAATATATAACCGCAATAGTTTTTCATTTCAGCCTTTTCTCGTTCACATTCAACAGCATGGGCTCAAATGCTTTTTCCAAGCATTCTACCATTTCCTTTATGACATTCTCAAATTTCTTTCGTTTTTCATTCATTCCAAATACTGCGTCATTAAACGTCTCTTTAATTTCATCTTCGAATTTTCAAAATCTTTATTTACTACTTACTTGACCTCAGAAATTCTTTTCTAGCCCTGCCACCTACCCCTGTTTAAATTCTTTCAAGTTTTCCTCAAATTTCCTGTCTATCTTTCCTATTCATCCTCCCATTCTTTTTACCCTGTTTCCTTTCTTTCTTCATTTTCATGTGTGATTAACTAACAGCTTCTACATTTCTACTCACGGTTTTTATAGCTCCTTCCATTTTCTTCTTCTCTTCTTCCGTTATCTTCTGCTTTCTTCCATTTTTCGTAAGCAGCAATGCAAATACACTTTCTAATTGTAAGATATGTAGCGTAAGCACAAGAATGGAAACGTACCACATGAAAGCATACTTATTTGTACCACCAATGTAGAACGTAACAGAAGGCGCCTACAGTGCACCTAGCACTGTGCGTCAGCAGCAGTTGTGTTCTGACTTCTGTTTTCCCGCTATTCGGGCTTTTTAAGCCGGCTATTGTTTCTGCCTGACATGCTCTTGTTTTAGTGCTTGAGTTTCTCTCTGTAGCGTGTCTAACATAATATGTGTAAAAAACTGGCATTGCTCTTAAATAGTTCTTTCGCGGCAGGTGAATTTCAGACCGTGTGACGAAAGGTCTTAATAAAAAGCGCAAATGTAAATGTACCACTGTGCGTGTGTTCTCCATTAATCGATGAGTTCTCAGTATCCAGGTGATAAATGCTACAAATCTTCTTGCACTCTGAAAGTGGTCTGCGTATTCTGAAGGAGTAGGGATGTCACACTGGGCGAAAGAAACGTGGTGTGACCTTGACACAGTATAATGTTCGAGGACTGCCTGTCTGCGAAAGCCGTGAATGGTAAGTGTGTAAAAATTTACACAGCTGTGCCTCGAATAGGACACAGGAAGATATTGCTTGGGCGTGATCTAAGAAAAGTGATTAAGACATTAATTCTTTCCGGATAACAATATGTCTGTGAACAATAGAGACAGTCAGTGTAACTGCATGGCAGAGTGAACAGTCATTGAAAACGAAATTGTTTATAAGGTCGGAAACAATCAGGAAGTAGAAGTAATCGAAAACATATTAATGAATTCTGAATTTCCTAGACAGCAAAGTGACTCAGCAGTTGGAAATGAGAGTGCAATTAGCGAGCAGGTAACAATGCAATCCTCGACACCCATGAGTATTCAGGAAGAAACAATAGATAAGGACGGTAACGAAATTCTAATGCAAATTCAGCAGACTATTAAAGACAGTAACCACAGAAATGAAAATTCTCAGCGCAAATTAAGTGATCTAATTGCTAAAAGTGATCAAAAATGCCAGGGCATCACAGAAGTTCTCAAGAATAATACCAAAAAAAAAAAATTTGAGAAGAACTCAGCGCCTGCCGAAGTGGCCGAGCGGTTCTAGGCGCTACAGTCTGAACCACACGACCGTTACGGTCGCAGTTCGAATCCTGCCTCGGGCATGGATGTGTGTGCTGTCCTTAGGTTAGTTAGGTTTAAGAAATTCTAAGTTCTAGGGGACTGATGACCTGACAAGTTTAGTCCCATTGTGCTCAGAGCCATTTTTGAACTTAGCGGAGAGCACAAAAAATCGAGGATGAGGTTCAAAATGACTTAGTAGAACAGAGTCTGATACAAGGAAACAATGACAGATTTGTCTAAGCAGAATAATAAACAAGTCAGCGAAATCTGAACAACAGAAGGTCTCTACCAAGCGCACAAAGATGATCAGCAGCGTGCAAAGTCACTGCGGTGAGCTACTGCAACAAAATTTGCCAAGTCCACGAATCCTGCAGGGAATGCGAACTACCGATTTTGGAAGGGGCAAGGAGAAGATGTTTGAAGGAACAGCTACAATGCTACAAGACAAACAGAAAGAAGTTGTCATTACCACCACCAGTGTTGCGAGTGATAATTATTTAGGTGTGTGTAAATTTGCCATTCCAGGAAACAGATCACGTACATCCAGTTGCTTTAGTAAGACAGTAAATTGGGGTGAATGGAAGAAAATGAGTGTTTGCATTGGCTTTATGCAAAGGTGACGACATTCCTCGGGTAGCAAGGTAATCGACTATTACAGGAGCTACGAACAATTTGAAAGTGCATTTCTGAGGAAGTATTGATCACGAAATAAACAATAATCGGTGAAAGCGTCATTCTTGACACCTGTTAATTATTCACGTCATGAAGGGAAAATGAAATAGTTTCTCCAAACATATTTACAGAAGTGCATACCTACATGACACAGTACACAAATAAGAATTGACTGAAATTTTGATTCAAAGATTACCATTGTCCATACACAGAAAAGTTTCACTATTGCCACATCGCGATGTGGGGGAATTATATTTAATGTTGGATAACATACAAGATCAATTCGCACAGAGAGAATGCTGGCGAAATCATCGTCGTGAATTTGTGAATAACTATGTTGGATAACATACGAGATCAATTCGCACAGAGAGGATGCTGGCGAAATCATCGTCGTGAATTTGTGAATAACTGTAGAAGTCCCGAAACAGTTGTCAGAAAGAAACTATCATGGAGAACGTTCGCGAACACATCGAGAAATCGAAAACTGAAACGATATTCAATTGTGATCTAGTTGGGAAAAAGTACTGCAAGCACGTCAGTACCAATTATAACCACAAAGCTTGAAGACCAGAGGGATGTAAGCTACATCTATTACAAGACAACAGTCATAAACAGTGAACTGTTAATATCTATTTTTGTCCCTGAGAAATGTGGAAGAAAAGCAGATAGTTTGGTAAACTCAGGTAGTAGGGTGACCGCTGTCCCAGATGTATTACACGATAAGTTAAGGTAGATCAAAAACATTCCAGCAGCCTTACCAGTGAATGGAATTCACATCTTTAGTGGCTTAAAGAGCAAGAGTAACCCAATGACAGGTCAGTGCTGTGACGCATTGCCAACCACTACAGATGAAATCTGGAACCAGGTGAATGCAGAATGGATGGCTATACCACAGGACACCATTAGAGCCTTATACGCGTCGATGTCATCACGAATGGAACAAGTTATCAGGACCAATGGCGGACCCTGTGTCTACAGGGCACATGCTTAACCGAAGTGGGAGAAATGCTAATCATTTCCGCAGAACATACTAATGTACATCTCCTATGAAAATGAACGGCCTATCTCTAGTCGTTCAAGATGTTTTTTGTTCTGAACATGAGTGTAGTTGCATCGACAGTGCAGGTACATACGTATGCCGGCTAGCGGCGCGCACCTGTTTCGACTTCATTTCTGTCTGCTACTCGGGCTTTTCCTTCGACCGTTAACCCAGCCTGATGATGCATGCTCGGTTTAGCGCTTCAGTTATTTCCTGTAGTGTAACTAGTATAGTATTCGGAGAAAGTTGCTTTGGTCTTAAATAGTTCTTTAGATGCACATGAGTCTCCAACTATGTGCAAAAAGTGTTAATAAAAATCGCAAGACTAAATTTATCAACTGGTTAGTTCTCAACAACCTATTTTTATTTATTGAGATTTTCCTCAATACAAAGGTTTCCTCCTATATAACATATACCCGGAACTCATTACATCTGTTACAGAAGACACTAATTTATCTTCTGAGGATGTCCCTCCAGGTGTTTCGGTTCTTTTAGAAGTACATCTTCTTCCTCTGCACTAAGTCTTCCCATTGTTAATTGTAGATTTTGGAGCCAGGTGGTCATTGGGCGTTCTCAACAGCTATGTGACAAGTACTATGAAACCTCTTGCTGTGGCAACCTCTGGAAGTGGTCTATGTACTCTGAAAGTAAATGGGGTGTTACATACTCTTCCTTTTTCATTTACTTCTCTTTTAATATCTGCTTCCTATTTAATGACTAACACTTCTTCTACACTCTCCTAACAGTTTCTCTGTTTGTCTCTCCCACACGTTCACTTCCCCATGTTTGTAAACTAGCTATGCACCCCTCCAGTTTAATCGTCATGTTGAAGACTCAAGGAAAAAAGTGAAAAAAAAAACGAATCGAAACGAGATTTAAGACCGACTAAATTTCGAAGCCCAAATTCGAAGACTGCAATGTTTAAGTAAAACAGCACTGAAAGCAACTCTGTCTTGTCACTATATGGTGCCATATGTAACGTGCTATTCATTCCTGTCATGAATCAGTTACTTTGTAAAACTTTTATAATGAATTTATCTGAACATTTAACTTACAATAAAGTAATGACGTAAACATCGTTTATTTTAGACTCAAAAAAACCTGTTTCAATAGCGAAGTTTCTAAATTTGGTAAGCAAACTGAAAAGTATATGTATAACAAAATCCTGTAATCACTTTGTAAACAATAGCGGAACAGGCTGTAAGGTAACTCAACTATAACTACGAAAAGCATATAAACTCACATGCTGTAATATGGCTGTCTGTTGGATGTCAACATAGTCCTCATAGTTGGACAGGTGTCAAATTTAAAGTTACCACCTGTTTCGTGTCTTCCTCTGGTGACAAGCGAGAAGCCTTGCTTCTATCGATAGGAGCCCGGAAGCTGTTGTCAGACGCCACAGATTAGCGATTTGGCACGTACCACAGTCAGGTACGTAAATGTGGCTACCAGAAACACTGCACACATACAAAAACACTATCTTTCAGAAAATAAGTAAAAACACAAGCAATAACAACCAAAGAAAACCAGAAGAGAAAGACAAAGACGGTAAATAGTGATGACTACAGCTAATAGGATAAACAATGTCAACTCTAAATAGTGAATACTCTCACTGAAAAACCTGCATTTATAGACAAAGTAATTTGGACAAACATTCGTCATAAAAGAAAAGAAAATCGAATTTAAATCTTTTAAAATGATTTCCCCAAGCCTTTATAAAGAGAGCAACAGAGAGACGAGAAGGGGAGAAAGCTTCGTACTGCAGCTTATCTGTTCGTAGGCAGTGATCTGTGATGTCATCATCGGTGGTCACTGCGTAACTGAAGCACTGAAGCAGCTATGTCACTCGTGAACTCCAGTGCGTTCATTTTCATGCTTGATATGTGATTCTAATGGTGGCAATGTTATCCTGCCTCGTGTTCACTTTGAGTGCGTGTTGGTCAGTAGTAATAGTTGATGCTGTTTGGCTTGGAGTCCATTAGTGTATGCCAGTGACGTTGCCGACACACACGCTACCACTGCTAAAAGCACATACGTAGCTTTGACATGACCTGTAATCCGGTTTCACTTGTTGTGCATTGAAGCTATTTCGTCCGTTTTTAGCACGCGCATCGCATTCGCAATTTCACAGTATGGCGAACTAGTCCCACATGCAACAAACAGTTTAACCGTTTCTGTAGCGACGGTTAATGATTTAATTCTCGACGAAGTCCATTACGCTGCGTACAATAACACTAATAAAGATATTAGTTTATGCAGCTCGCTTCGCAGCAAAACGGTTTGGTTTAAAAATAATGACAATCGCTGTCCACTCCAATTTGGTTGTCACTGCTCTTTATAATATGCCACGAAGCTTGCAGTATTCAAACTGTCTAACAATTTTCTTTTACAGCGTTCACGTCAAAGTCTAGTTCGAGCCGCGCCCCAAACGTAATATCCTGGCTGTAAATTTGAGTTTGTCTTTATCCGACGCAGTACTAACACGTTGCAGCGTGTATATACGCACACTTTCGTCTCCGCATAGCCACACTCACACTCTCTGTTCGCCTGCAACTATCGATATCGCTCACGCATCACACTTCGTTTAACAGTTCTACATATTACATTTGGTTTTAAATGTTCCATTTAACAAAATCATTACGAAGACGATAAAAAATTAATTGAAAGTTTTCAGTAACGTGCTCAAAAATAAGAGTAAATACGTATGTAAAGACGACATTCGTGTTGTTGCACAAATAAAGTAAAACGTAGTTACAATTTTTTACACCAGGACACATCAAAAAATTGATTCAACGCGGAATACGTGTAGAAAGAAAAGAAGCGGAAAAAAGGAAAATCACTCGCAACTAGCAATTTCTTCACAAGTGCTGGTTCACCCCGTATACCTACAAAAATTTGGTAGCTGGACTATCCAGTTGAAGCACTTCAATTAAAAAGATACACTAAGCAAGCCAGTAAAAAATTCCCATACTTACTAACTCTCAAATTAAAAAAAATCTAGAACAAATTTTTTAACCATTCCGATTGTTGAAAAAATGTACGATATATACAAAACTAGTAAAGTAGCCAGAAGATGCTTACATACCGAGGCACTGTTGAGCCCTTCTGGGAAAAGCTTCTACAACTGAGTCAAATTCATTCAAGAGAGACCCCTCTATAAATCCGCATCATTGCTGAATATTCTACTATAACTTTTATAAAATAAGTAAACTCGCACAACTATTTCCTCCTTCCACCGTACTTCAAAAATCAAAACCTTTGTCTTTTGTTACTGAGATCCCTTTTCTCTAACCAGTGGCATCAGCTTTAACGAGAACCTCTAGTTATTTCATACTCTGTATGCGCTGTAAACTGCTAACTTTCCCTCTCTCCCTTTCCCCTCCATTTGTTTCATTAGTCACTGTCGAGGGTTCCATAAACGTAAAATAGAAGGAATATTGTTACTGATGTGGTCTCCAGTCAGAACAATAGATCTGATGCAGCTCTCCTCGCTACTGTATCCCGTGCAAGCTCCTTCATGTGTGCCAAACTACAGCTCTTCAGCCTAAATCCATTTGAAGCTGCGTATTGTAGTCAAGCTTTGGCCTTCCTCTAAGCCCCCCCCCACCCCCACCCCCTACCACACCCTCTCAAACACACGCAAACAAACACACATTATTTCATTATTGATTCCCTGGTGTTTCAGTAAGTATTTTGTCAACCGACACCTCCTTTTAGTCAAATTTGTAGCCGGTGTTAATATCTCTCTCTTTTTCAGAAGTGTTTCTCTTTCTATTGCCAGTCTGCATTTTATATACTCCAAATTTCGGCCATCATCCGTTGCTTTGCTGCCCAAACAACAAAATTTATCTAGGGTGTCTCATTTCCGAATTAAATTACCACAGCTGCACCTGTTTTAGACTAGATTTCTATAGTTTCTTTGATACTTCTATAATACCATATTTTAAGAGTATTAATCATTCCATTCAACTGATTTTCCATTTGCTTTGCCGTTCTTGTCAGAATTACTGTTATGATAAATCTCAATTTTTTATTTGTTCATTCCGAGCTTTACTTTGTTTTCCAAGAGTTTCCTTAGTTCCTTTTACTATTTGCTTTATGTAAGGATTGAACAACAACAGTGATAGGGTACAGATCCCTACCCAACACTTACCTTCGTGTCCTATACTGGATATTCTACCCTAAATTCTTTAATTTTAAATATTCTCGTGCAGTACTGAAACGAACAGTTATAAGCTGTCCTCCGAATTAATCATATCATTATTTGTTTCGTATGAGAAAATTACTTTTACTACACTAATTCAGCATCAGAAAAATTTTGGTCAAATACGATTTAACACACCTTCTGTGCTTATGATTGTTGAAATCAAAGATAGAAAAAAGTGATCGTAATTCAGGAAAAGAAGAAAATGTGAACAGCTCCAGGTCCGCGCACGTCATGCGCACACTTACACTATGCAAATCCTCTGCAGTACGACACACTCCTTCGTATTCGTGTTTCTCAGTCAGACCTCTTCCATTAACTACACTGATATCTCAATAAATGTTCATTTTCATATGATCTGACCATGACATCCTGAAACTCAGGATACATTTGCCAGATTTTTTAAAATTTCCTAGTCTATTTTTTTTATCTTTTTCTCAAGCCACTAATACCACCGATATCTCAATAAATAATCATTTTCATATGATTTGTTTCCGTCACCATCAAACTCTGGGTGCCATTGCCAAGTTTTCTTTAAATTTAGGAGTCTGTTTTCTTGGATCTTATCTACGTCTTAATCGTATTAACGCTACCTCATATTTAAGGCTATCAAACCACTGTCAAGATTGTTTTCTTTTCTCATGATTTTATAAATTTTCTCTCTAGCATTTGTACCTCTACTCTGAATTATCAGTTACTGAGCAACAGGAAATTCAGTTTCCTAAAGTATTATTCATCCCTGTTCCTTTACAAAATCTTCTTTCTCTAGTAACTCTTAACTAATCTGTTGCCTCTCATCACATTCTAAAGTCAGGTTTGTTATTTCAAATTTTCTAGTCTGGTTTGTTGTTTCAAACTTGCTAGTAAAGGGTGTTGAGATCCAATGTTGTTGTCACTTGCAAGAAGGGTATTTTAATGTAATGTAATGTAAGTTTCAAGATGTCTATAAACGATGCTTCGTCTCCAATAATAATGAATTTTTCAACTTCAAGTAACTTTTCATACTGCTGCAACACTGCCAGACACTCGACTGTCAAATAGTAAGTGACAAGATACTGGATACGTCAACGTACAAGTAGTGTTTACTGTTATATGTAACAGCATCAATGTTTCACTTACAGAAGGTCAAGTTGAAACAGTTTAGCCATGCATTTTATATGAAAATTCTCTCTAATAATCAGAGTCATATGGATGTTTTATTACTTCCTCTCAGCTTCATGATTCTCTCCTCTCAACTGCCACATTAAAAACATTGTCGCACTTATGTCCCTAACAATTCCGTCGTCATTGCCTATCAGTCTAAAAAAAGCTCATCGAAGACATACTACGCCACGAAATGTTTAAAGTAGCCAAATACTTATACCAGAGGTGACCCAAACATGGTATAAATTTTCTCCTCTGGAACAGCACATACGAAAAGTTAAATACGAAAAGTTACGGACCACAACTTGTGCGATTATCAGATAAAAGGACCATACAAGCAGAGCCCCAGGCGTCCACCACGGAGCTCCGCCAGCTCAAAGCGTTTAGTTTAGTGTTTTCTCACGAGCTTCTGTCAGTAAGTGAATAATATCTATGTGTTTGTCTCTGACGTTGTGTGTTTTATTACGTTTTATAGGTGGCTACGTATTTTCTCTGTGCATCAGCTTTTGCGTGAGATAAATTCCCAGTAAAAAGTAATTTATTTAAGTTTCAAGTTTTTTCAGATTTTACTTCCTTTGTATAGAAAAAGAAATGTGTAGAGCAGACTTTATTGATAGTTTTTATTGGTTATATATTTTGGGGAATCGATGACTTTCGGGCTTTTAGGTATTTTTGGAAAATCATAGTTAGCAGACACCTGTGTTGTCACTTCATTAAACAACCAGTTTTGCTCCGAAACAGACCATTATAGCTGTCTAGACTGCTTGGTTTACACTTTTTTTGAGATTTTATACAGCTTTTTATACAGTATAAAATAGATTTGGGACTGTGCTTGAAGTTGCGCGCGGTTGGAGAATTAATTGCTCTTCAGAAACAACTCGATCGCCACGGCACACCAGTGTCGGAAGCAGCGATACCGTCGGTGCCGTTGGAATCCACCGGAAACTTCGTTGTCTCTGCACCTTCTGATACGCAACATGGTGTTCGAGCGATTCTAGGCGCTACAGCCTGGAACTGCGCGACCGCTACGGTCACAGGTTCGAACCCTGCCTCGGGCATGGATGTGTGTGATGTCCGTAGGTTAGTTAGGTTTAAGTAGTTCTAAGTTCTAGGGGACTGATGACCTTAGAAGTTAAGTCCCATAGTGCTCAGAGCCATTTGAACCATTTTTTTGATACGCAACATTTTCTCTATGAAGCCATTCACAATCCAAGAAGCCACATCCCATTTCTTGGAAGGGTGGCAGCCATTAACAACCAGTCACGTCCCAGTACTTTACTACTCGTTAAAATGAAACAGCCGATCACAATGTAGCATCAGAGCCACCATTTTCGTCATGTTCAAAAGTATCTGAACGATCCGAGTTTTGTGCCATCTACATCAATACTCCGTTTTGAGGCGAAGTGTACTCCTGGTATCATTAACTGATCCCGCCATCCCCGCTCCATTCTCGATTGACACGTGGGAAGAATGATTGTTGGTGAGCCTCCGTATTAGCTCTAATGTCTCGAATTTTCCCGGCATGGTCATTTCACGAGAAGTACGTGGGAGGAAGTACTCTTCCCCAAAAGTACTAAGTTTCAACAGTAAATATCTCCGTGATGCATAATGTCTCTCTTGTAGCGTCTGCCGCTGGAGTCTTGAGCATTTCTACAACACTCTGCGCGAACTAAATGATCCCGTGGCGAAATGCCTCACTCTTCGTTGAATCTCTCTATCTCTTCTACCAGTCCTACCTTGTTCTCCAACTCTCCATTGTATATAAAAAATTATGTACTGGGTATAGCTTACAGTATTTCTTTGAGGGAAACACTCGCATACACACATCTGAATTTGTCTCCAAGATCAAAAGTGTCAAAACGACTTGAGAAGTTTTTATGAAAATGAAAGCAATACATGAATTGTGTAAATTGGCACTGTGGTCAAAAGTATACGAATGAACTGATTGTGAGCCACATTAAACAGAATCCGAACGACAATCTACCGTATACACTAAAAAATGTTTATGTAATATATAGTGTCTATCATCTCACATGTGAACAAACAGCTTCAAAAATACGTAATGGTGCAACGCACAATATTTCCACATCTCTATTATTTATCAAAAATTCTGCTTCATCAGTAAATTTCTTCACGCTCTGTCCGGTTAATATGTCACTAGAAATGGATATTTCTAGGACTGCACAGCATTACCTGTAATCTAAATCACTATCTTAGCTTTATACCTCTCAAAAATGTTTGTACCAAACACCATACTGAGTCATCAATTTATTTCATCTCTCTCTATAATGGTGACTTTCAAAAACAGTAAGAAACACAAATGGCTAAAAATAACCTGATAAGCAGACAGTTGACACTTTATTTTATACCTAAAAGAGGCTATGACCAAAAACGAACTTTCGAGAACGGCTACAACATTTACTGATCGGAACTATGGGACCGAGACTCTAACGTGTCTGTAATATTTAACAAAATATTTAAAGATATTGGCATTTCGATCCAAGAACTTGTTGTCGGTGGTATGTAGATCATTACCAGTATTTTTCAGTAATACTGCACCTCTTCATGCACTATTCTAGGGAGTAAGAAAATAATTCATCATGTTCTTCACTAGAAAAATATAATCTCCATTATTTCCCAAATAAAACAACCTTTTTCTGGTCCTGAACATACCAGTACTTATGTTCTATTGCTTTTCCGTACACCAACGTCACATTTTCTGCCACTCTGGGGCAAAAAACTATATTCAAAACGACCCGCTTTGATGATGTCATTGAAACGTTGCATCAATTAAACTAGTATATTTTCATAACACACAAGGAGCACTTCATAATTCACAAATATAAAATGTGAACACCCAAAGACGATGATAGAACAAGCTTTCCCACAGAGATAAAAGTTCGATGTCTCAAATATACGCTCTCCGTAACAAAATAAAATTATTTATCAAATAAGTAAAGATTGCGAGTACAAGAACAAACAAGGTTGCTTATCAAAATACACAAGTATAATTACAGATCTCTGACTGCAAACGAAAATTCGAAATTTCATCAAAAATTAATTATTTATCAAAACGCAAATAATTTTGGATACAAAACACACATGACATGACCATCCTAACCGGAATGTTCTGTAACATAAAATACACATGGCTTAGATAATAGCCATACTCGTAAGAACTAAACATTAAGCGGCACCTGTCAGTGAGTAGAGTTAAGTATCTGTGCCACACTTTGCAAAGAACAATGGATCCTCAAGTTAAACATTTTCTAGTGGCATGCGCAATACTACTTATATTTCCCCACGTTTGGCGCTAAAAATGTAGTGAATCTAGAATTCTGTATAATACCACAAAGCATACAAATTACCAATGAGCTCACCCCATGTTTGGAGCCAATAATTAAGTGGCATCAATAATTAAATGAAATCAAACATAAAACGTTATGATATTAACGGGTAGTAGCTCACAATTGGTTCACCTCTTACTTTAACAACAGGTTATGAGCTCAATGGTTCATCTGTTACTTTAACAATAGACAGCAAAACGTCATTATTCACAGTGTTGAGAATGGCTGTGATGTGGGGTCTGAGCGGGGCACAGTCAAATGGGGGGTGCCCCAGGAATCACTGCGGGAGAACTCCTGTTCCTTATTTATGTAAATGATATACCCTATAGTATTACAGGTAATTCTGATATATTTCTGTTTGGTGATGACACTAGCTGAGTAGTAAAGGATGTTGTGTGCAACATGGGTTCTGCTTCAAATAGTGCAGTTCATGACATAAGTTCATGACTTGTAGAAAATAAACTAATGCTAAATCACAGTAAGACTCAATTTTTCTAGTTTGTAACACACAATTCAATAAAACCCGACGTTTCAATTTCACAGAATAGGCGTATGATTAGTGAAACTGAACAGTTCAAATTTCTAGGTGTTCAAGTAGATAGTTAACTGTCGTGGAAAGCCCACATTCAGGATCTTGTTCAAAGACTTAATGCTGCCATTTCTACTATTCGAACAATACCTGAAGTAAGTGATCGTTCGATACGAAAAATAGTCTACTTTGCTTATTTTCATTCGCTTTTGTCGTATGGTATTATATTTTGGGGTAAATCTTTCCATTCTCAAAGGATATTTTTGGCTCAGAAACGGGCAGTTACAGCAGTAAGTGGTGTAAGTTCGCAAATCTCTTGTCGACCCCTGTTGACTATTCTGAGATTGGCCTCTCTTTATTGTCGTTTCTTGCTAACAACTTCAGCTTATTCCCAAAAACTAGCAGCTGTCACTCAGTTGAGACTAGGCCAATCTGCATTTGGACAGCACTTTCTTGACTCTTGTGCAGAAAGGTGTGCACTATACATTATCAATAAGCTACCACAAGAACTCAAAAATCTTAGCAGTAACCCATGCATTTTCAAATCTACACTGAAGAGTTTCCTCGTGGGTCACTCCTCCTATTCTGTCGAGGAGTTCCTTGAAAAATTAAGCTGATTCTTATTGTATTATAAATTGCGTCTACTTAAACTTATGGCTTGTCTTCTTTTGGGTTCATAAAATTTTATTTCATCTGTTATTACTTTTACGTTGTAATTTCATGTACTGACACGTTCCATGACCTTGGAGATTTTCTTCTCAATTTGGCCGTACGGAAATAGACGTGTAAAATAAAGAAAATTAAGGGATTGACAAGCAAATGGAGCAAATTGTTTGGTGAGTAACACATGAAATGAGTACATTTTAGTTCAGTAACTTTTACACACAAAGCGAACAGAAAATTACAAATCTCAGGGCCGATCTGACTGGGCGTGGACACGACTCATTTATTGTGAGAAATGTGGGGGAAATGAATTATCTCACTCTGTTTCTTTTACAGTCGTTTGCACTGCATCGCGACGGCGCGTCACTCTGGAGCCGTGCGGCCCAAGCCGGCCAGTCTGCTCAGTGACCTGAGGGTATAGTTCTTTCACAGTTATATAGTTTCACACTCCTCCCTGTGCGAATTCTTGTCGGTTTTTTGTCTGCAAGGGTCCTGAAATTGTCGACCCGTTCTTGCTTTCTAAGGCAGGTAAAACGGCCAGAACACTTAACATGCTTTCACCAATGCAGTCTTGATGCCCCCTCCCCGTGTTTACAGGATACTACCATCACCATGAATGCATAGTGATATACTATGACCTGACAATGGTGTAAGCCACTGCATCTCGCATAGTCTCGTAACACCAGAAGCAGACAGTAAACGTGCCTCACTTTTTAATGTAATATATAATCATATTATTATTTGACTGCTTTTTTTATTTTATTTTTTAGGAAAAGTATATTGTTTTCTCTACATGATATTATTTTCTATCTTTTTTTCTTGTCTGTATGGTTAGCAATGTATTCACGATGAGTTCAATGTATGATACAAGTCCAGCAAGCTGGTTGTCAGCGGTAGTCTTTATTTTTTCATGTAAGCAGTAAAGTTAAATAATTGTTTCGGATATTGCAGCCTCATATCAATGCCATAGCACTGATAATGAGTCCTTTATTATTCAGGTAATAGACCGGAGACAAGTTATCAGATTAGAGCCCAATACCAGCCTGAATGATAATATTATTACATTCCATCGATGAAGCAGTGGAACAACTGAACTTCAGCTGCAGTAAAAATACGCAGTATCAGCGCCTCTCAATACTACCGACACACTATACTCATACGCTGAAAATTTGCACACAGCGCCTAATATGTTTTGAGATGCTCTAACCTGACAGTGGGTGCCAGCTACTGGATCTCAAAACTGTTTATAGCACCAGAAGCTACCAGTACGTGTGCCATAACTTTACAGTGGGTGTGAGCAAAACTCTAATAAACTGACCCATGTAGTGTCATGTTACAGCAAAACTGTAACAAACTGTAACAAATTGCCCCATACATCATCAGTTTACCGCAGAATTGTAACAAACTGCTAAATACATGACTACATTACAGCAAAATTTTAACAAATTACCCCATACATTACCACCGCTACAAAAATTGTAACAAATTCCCCCTTACATAGCCAAGTTAAGACTTGCTCCAACAAGTTCTATCTTGTTCCAACAAGCAAAAGCGTTAGGTCACCAAGTTGTGACTTGTTGATGTCAGCAAGGCATGACTTATTCAGACAAACAAAACATCAATATGTAAACGTTTTGGCATGAGCTCACTAACATTTCACACATGAAGACGGGGGGGGGGGGGACTATGGGAGTGCGTCACATGTCATGGAGCTTCATTCTAATTGCCAGTAAATTATTGATCTGTGATGGCGACCGAGGTACGGCTTCTGGGTTTGTGAATGACATCATAGATAAGTGTACATGCTTGTCACATGGTTAAGATGATGTCATGGGTAATGGGGCATGGCTTGTAACGTTGTGGCTAAGGCACTCACCTGCACATGCGATAGCACAACTGTAACCAAGGGGTAGCTGGTTCCTCATGGTACTACTACTCATGACTGGTACAAACTTTGCTCACTATTTGTTGCATTACACCCAGAATCGATCACTGTCCTGAAGCAGAGTGGGAAGTATAAACTAGAGGCTCAGAAGATTCTGCGACACTATGGGATGTGAATTTCTCAAGACCCATTGTCTAGTAAAGAAAACTCCCTCGATTGGTCAGGTGTGCATTACATGCAGGAAACAGGGTGACACAGTGTCATGTGCGCGTTCCAGGTTGGAAGAACACCATCATTCCCCCTCTTTGCTTGGGATCAGTGATGAATTGCCTGCCATAATCGAAGACAGGTCAGAAAAGACTGTACGTGGAGACATGGTATTCTGATAACCACAAGAACGAGTATGAGAAAAGCAACTTATCAACAATTCGAGTGGGGTGATCACGGCCACGTAGACGGGCATGTAACGAAGTACTAGACCCACAATAAGAAACGATAACAGAGCAAACAGGGAAAAAAATCTTGCTTGTTGACAACTTAAATGATAAGACCAAAAACTTAGAGGCCTCTCAAGAGATGAAGAACTTCTATCCGCTGAGAAACAGAGGTGGCACTAACAAGAGTATTGTGTTTTAGACTCTAATCTGAGCTCACAGCATTCATTAACCAGAAGGTGCCAGTCAGAGTCAAATAACAAGTTGCCAGAAACTAAACTCTGACGGTACGCTGTCATACACCAATGAGAAGACGATCTTTCACTTGTTAAGTATTCTGCTTTATGTAAAAGTCTGTTTTTGAATTCAGGTCTTTAGTGTTGAAAGAATGCGTACACCTAAAAGAAAATCCCAAATACTCGCTGTGTTGAGAAGTCACAAATGGCCTACAAAATGTTGATGATTTAGCTCATCACAAGGAGTACTACGAGATATTATGGAAAGTAATCCGGACACTTACTGAAATGCATTATGAGGAGAAGATTGTAAAATCACACAACAAGGTAAAAACAGTATGGTATATAGTGAAAGAGATGACTGGTACAACTAGAAAGGAACAGAAGGGGATAGCTTTACGAATAGGTAATACGTCGATTAAGCCATCAAACTACAGACCAATTTCGTTTTTGCCAAGTCCATCGAAAATTTTAGAAAAGACAGTGTACAGGACACCTCTTAACTGTCTGACCACGAATACTGTCCAAGACACAGTTTGGATTTCTGAGAGGATCCGGCATTGAGAAGACAATTTACACGTCTTACATATAGTGAGAATGTACTTAATTCATTAGATGAAAAATTACAAACTACAGGTGTTGTCTGTGGTCTGTCAGAGGCATTGGACTATGTGAGCCACAAAATCCTTTTAAGTTGGATAGTAAGAGGAGATCAAAAAGTTTCCGTTCGAAGGTCATACAGTCCAGAATCGCCATACCAATCAGGGAGAATCGCCGTGAGCGCTGAGGCAATCATCCCTCCGACGAGCGATTTAGCAAATATGTGTTTGGTAAAACACCGTGTTCTTCCACGTGAAGAAGTCCGTAATTGCCCGCTCTCACACCCTCGCCTGACAGGAATCGTCGACCCTTCAAGACCTTTTGTAAGGACCGAATGCGTAATAATCGCATGGGGAGAGATCAGGACAGTAGGGTGGGTGCTTGGGTGTCTCCCATTTAAGTTGGCGTAACTTGTGCGTTACGACATCTGCAATGTGGGGACGCGTCACGGAACTTGGCGCACCATTCCACGGCGGTGTTTTTCAACACACATGCTGCCCCATACACATTCTTCATTTTCGGTTGATGTCAGCGGTCTCTGTCTTTCGACAGCCAAGAAAACAGCACGTTGGTCCTGTTTGGGCGCATTTCGTAATAACGTCGTCATAGTTCACGTTTCTGCATTTACCGCGCACACGTCGGAAAGACGAGAACGCCGCACCAATCTCCCGCCTACAAGTCGCTGCTTGTATACCAGTATCGGAATCGCGCTACGTTGCACATACGCTGCAGCAATGCCCTCTTACGGACACATTTTGATCGCTCCTTAAAGATTGCTATGGTGTCACTGACAATACTGCAAAATGGTTGAAGTCGTATCTCGAAAATAAAAAATAAAGGGTGTCAGTGCGAGAGACTTATGAATTACACAGTCATCATCAGATCGTAAAGTAATTGCATGTGGTGTGCCACAAGGGACTGTCGTAGCGATATTGTTTTTCTTGTGTACATTAATGACGTCTCATCAGTCACATTGCCTGAAGCAGAGTTTATTTTGTTTGCGGACGATACAAGCATAGAAACAAATAACAAATGGAGCATAGATTTATCAATGGCTGCTAACGATATTTTCTTGGGCATTAATAAATGATTTATAGCCAAGGCACTGTCAACATTGAGGAACTCACTACAAAGTGTTCAGAACATGTAAGGCGTTTCCACTCAGCATACGAATAGAGTTTGCTCACTTTCATCCATGGGGTAACTCCTCAAGTCAAATAAAAGTTTTCAGAGTCTAAAACTGCTTCAGTATATGTATTTGTTAATGAAAATCCTAATGATAAACACCTTTTTTCCAACAAACAGCTCAGTTCACAAAATAAATATAAGAAAAATCCACATAAAGGCTCAAATACACATATTTTAGTCCAAAAAGGAGCCACTATTCAGAACATATATTTTCAACAACTTGCCAGCAACCATGTAAAGCTTAGCCAAAAATAATTTTCGGTTTAACAAGAGCCTGAAGCACTTACTAGGAGCCAACTCTTTCTACGGCATTGAAGATTCCCTAAACAGAAATAGTTGATGCAGTGTGAGTATTACCACTATCATTACTATTAGTACTATTGTTTATTGATACCAAGCGAAGTGGCCTAGTGGTTAGCACACTGAACTCGCATTCGGTTTGACCACAGTTCAAACCGGCGTCGGACCATCCAGATTTAGGTTTTCCGTGATTTCCCTAAATCGCTCTAGCCAGATGACAGGATGGTTCCTTCGAAATTGCATGATCAATTTCCTTCCCCATCTTTGACACAATCCGGACTTGTGTTCCGAATCTAATGACCTCGATGACAATGTTACGTTGAACTCAGCCCCTTCCCCTTCCCAGTTTTTTATTAATGTCATATAACCTAAGGGAAAAAGATCTAACATATTCCATATCCACGGCGATTTGATAAATACATATCCGTGCAATAAAGAGTTCACCTTATTATCTCATCTAAAGCGACATACCGTAAAACTCTTGCTTCTCACATATAAGCAACATTTTGTACGATACTAGGGCCATGCGAACTTCATATTAATGTAAATCTGTCCGTGATGTCTCTTGTACAGTATTCACATTAGTGAGAGGGATGATGGGAAAACTGGATAGCTACTCTTTCTGTTTCCGAACGTGGTGACGTGTTGAGATTTTTGTTGAGATTAACTAAAATAACATCGGGAGAATACCAGAGTGATTCCTTCGCAAATCCTGCGCATGAGATTTGTGCTTCGTCTGGTTGTAACAGAGCTTGCGTTCTACCTCTAACAGACTTGACGTCAACGTGACATGAATTGACTGAGATTCCTTCATGTGTTTCATTCCTGTCGCAATCATTTATACTATTTATTTAGGTCTAGAGATTTTCAAGTGCTTGTTGAAGTTGCTAGTTGGTTGATTTGGGGGATGGACCAAACAGCGACGTCATCGATCCCATCAGATTAGGAAAGGATGGGGAAGGAAGTCGACCGTGCCCTTTCAAAGGAACCATCCTGGCATTTGCCAGAAGCGATTTAGGGAAATCACGGAAAATTTAAATCAGGTGGGCCGGACACGGGTTTGAATCGTCGTCCTCCCGAATGCGAGTCAAGTGTGCTAACCATTGGACTACCTCGCTCGATCTGTTGAAATGGCAGCACTTGTTCCATGACTAAGAGACCTTGTAGCATACAGCAACTACGCTCATCGTTGCGTCAGAAATCCTTCACCTTTATCGCTGCCCTCATTCCGTTATCTTTATATGCACTTCATGCACGACAGGAAACAGTTTTTTTTGCGTTGTCGAAGTTGTTGCTCTAACCTTATCTCTCTAGCAGCGAAATACTTAAAAGCTTTATGTTTGTTTACATAACGAAGGAAAATTAGACTACCCACTATGTACTGCAGTTTTTTTATGTATGTCAACGAACAACTGATGCTCGTATATGGTGAATATGTGTATTTTTGCTTTTAAAAAAGAGATCTCTTCTTCCACAGGAATTGAATAAACGTCTTCAACTAAATGGCGGAAAGATTAGAGATTGACACCAGGGAGGTCATTATAGATGCCGCATGGAGAAGTGTGGGAGATAGCAACTATCCCGCCAATCACCTTACCTGGTTTAGAAGAATCCACGAGAAACCGGAACCCAATGACTGGACTAGAATTTGAACCTGCCTCGTGCCGGATACGTCTAGTTTATTGACCACTGCTCCGCAACACGTAATCCTACCAATAGGAGAACATTAGTAGCCACAGCTTTTTTTTATTTTTATTTATTTATTTATTTTTGCTACGCACGACAATTGGAATTAGATCACTCTTCACACCAGGAATGGCAAAATCCTGCTCCGCATCCTCATCTTCTTCAGTTTAAGCAGGTATGTAAATATTTATTACCACAATCTCTGTCATTTTTGTATAAATTATTTTCCTACAATTGTATCTAACTACACTTAGGAGGTCGAATCTGCCTTTACTCATCTTTGCTCTGGTGGAGGAGCACCGATGACGCGCGGATATTCCCGTGATACTAGCGGGGCGAGGTTTGGCGTGTATCAATGTTTCGCCTCGTATGTTAGTCATTATGGCTTTAGTCGCCATGCTGAGAGGGTCGCGAGCGCTAGCAGTGTACGATATCGCTTGTAAAACTGAGTAGTTTGAAGAATGGGATTAATTTCGTAACGGAGAAATGTGTATTTTATTTGAAGGTGACCGTAAAGTATCGAACAGCAAAGGCAAACTCAAATAGTGCCAATTGTGTGATTGTAGCACGATTGCGATCAGGCCACATACGGACAGAGTGGTTATACAATAAACAGAGTATTGATTTAACCCGTTGTAACATCTTTCCAACCTATTCATCACGTTTTAACATTATGGAGCGAACTCTTGAGCAGAAGTAGTGGTTGTTGCGATAAGGAATATGCAGTAGGTCCACTACTAGGAACTTTAATAAATTGGAGCCTTTTCCAAGGGCGCCCTTGGCTGTCATTGAACGGTTAGTTCGATTTCCAAAACTTCAGACAGCCAGATAACTTTAACTTCTTACAGTCAAAAGAAAGGGCAGCCTACTCACTCTACTACATATAGCCCTTCACTCTCCGTCCCAAATTATTATGCAGCCTTGAAATTCTTCCCCTTGCCCTCTGTCTAGTTTTTACACTACATGTCTGTATTAATTTATATCTTTTATTGTAGAAGTCACCTTTGTATATGTTCAAAGTGCATCCAATATCATCTTTGTCACTTTCGCCTTTAACTTTGTACTTTTCCTGAACTTAAGGAGGGTATAAACATTCCAGTTTCCTATTCTTCTGCAAAGGGCTTTTAGGTTCTTTCATTGATCCGCTTTACAGTTAAATCCTCGAACATCCATGTCGAGACAGTCGGGATAAATATTTTGCTAAAGCGCTCATCATAGCTATAAGCTATTAAACTATGTCTGCGCTCGCTAGCTGAGTGGTCAGCGCGACAGAATGTCAATCCTAAGGCCCCAGGTTCGATTCCCGGCTGGGTGGGAGATTTTTCTCCGCTCAGGGACTGCGCGTTGTGTTGTCCTAATCGTCATGATTTCATCCACATCGACGCGCAAGTCGTCGAAGGGCCGTCAAATCGAAAGAGTTGCACCCGGCGAACGGTCTGTCCGACGGGAGGCCCTAGTCACACGACATTTACATTGCAACTATGCTGTTCTTTCCAATACAATGTTATTATAATTGACTGAAGCGATTTCAAATATTGTCTGTAGCTGTATTGCTTGACATATTGTAAAGGGCTTTCTAGGCGCATAGAAAAGCTCAAAAATTTTTTTTGACTTATTACAAGTGCTCCACATGTACCCTCCTACTGATCTTACAGGAGTCAAGTTGATAATCGAATTCTTCCCGTATGTCCCTATCAATCTGTTCAAAAGTATTGTTGCGGTGAACTCGCAGTTCTGTTAGGTTTATTGGTACTGGAGGCGTGAATATTTCATATAGCCCCAGACAAAAAAAAATTGCATTCGTTAGCTCGGGAGAGCGTGGAGGCCATGACATGAATAGCTGATCACCAACCCTACCATGGCCGAACCGTTGGTTTTTCAACTTTCTGTTTAAGAATTTAAGAACATCAAGATGGTAGCGGGGTGGAGCATTATCCTGGTGGTATATGAAGTCCGCACTATCGGTCTCCAATTGTGGCATGAGCCAGTTTTCCTGCATGTCAGATACACGTGCCCTGGAACGATCTTTTCACAGAAGAAAAGGAGACAGTAGCTTTAAAACATGCCAATCACTTTTGGTGATTCTTGAATATTCTGCTCGTTTCACTGTTCCTCAGATTCGCACATTGTACCTGTTTACAGTGCCAATCACAAAAAAATATTGCCTTATCGCTGAAGAGTAATCTCTCACAAAACACATCCTCTTTCATGAGCTGTTGCAACTGTGTTGAAGGATCAAAGCGTCTGACTTTGCCATCGGGAGGCAGGACTTTTAGCAATTTCATGCGGTAAATTTTCAGCTTCGGCCGTTTTCTTAAGATCTTCCAAACAATTGGTTGTGGTGCTTTCATCTCTCTGCTTGCTCTGTTCATCGACTTGTGCGGGCTACGTCCGAAAGTACCCCGTACGCCGACAATCGTTTCTGTACTCACTGCAGGTCGACCTTTTGATTTTTCCTGGAGAGGTATCATGAACTACGCTTGCCATCGTTGAAAGGAGTTTCCATTTGGTGGATCTTTGTTGAACATCGTACTCAAGTGTAGTTGCACTGTTAATGCATTTCATGCACAACAAATGCTATCTCGTCGCCTGTAGCTATTCTGCCTAGAAATCTGAAGTGCGGCTGCAACAATAAAAAAGTTTTGAGTTTTACTACATGAGTGTTGAGTTACGTGACAATATCTCAATTAATGTACAAACAGTGAATTTATAAAACCGCTTCAGTAATTTAAAATAATCTTGTCTATACATGGAGCTTTAATGAAACGGTTTTCTCTAGCCGTCTTCATTCGAAGGCGTTGGCCTGTCCATTTACTTTTCCTTAGACAGGGCAACATTTCTAACATTCTGCATGGTGTCTGTTTGTTCTAAGGCGTGTCTCCCTACCACTTTTGCGCAACGACGCTCTGACAGTGTTTTTTTAGGGAATTGACTACTTTGAACCTGGGACCTGCTGCTGGTAAGGAGACGCCAGACCACACATGATATGTAGAGTTCAGAAGAGTTTAGTGAGACTAGCGATGATATAACCAAACACTTAATGATTTCAGCGTCAGCTCCACTGCACTCCCTGTAAAAGAATCTTAATAATAACTAAATTTAGTGGAAGGGGTTCAAGGCTTTCCTATTTTTAGTTAGCTGTTAAAATAACGTCGAAAAAGCAGCTAAGTTTACCACTGGAAATTTTATTCTACTCACAAAACATCATCATCATCATCTTGGACAGTTTCCAGCCACTGGCTGGGTCTGTCGGGAACACAAGCCTCTCCATCGTGTTCTGTCTTTCCACCATTCCCCCTCTTCCACCTTCGTCCAGTTCTCTCCTCTTCTCGTCACACATTCCTTCACTCCCTTCACCCATCTATCTCTTGGTCTTCCTCTGGGCCTCTTCCCCTCCAGTTGCAGATCAAACATCCTCTTAGGAATTCTTCCCTCATCCATTCTCTTCATGTGTCCATACCACTGCAGTCTTGATTTTTCTATCCTGTCCTGTACTGGTTCCTCCTTTAGTCTTTCCCTCACATACTCATTTCGCAATCTGTCTCGTCTTGTTACACCCAACCTGCTCCTCTGGAACTTCATTTCGCTAGCCTGTATTCTACTTTTGTCGCTTTTGTGCATTACCCATGTCTCACTTCCGTATGCCAATATGGGGACAAAGTAGGTTCGGTATATAATTCCCTTGGATTTCTGTGGCACCTCCTTGCTCCAAATAAGCCCCCTAATGCATTTGTAGAACTGCCCTGCTTTTCTGCACCTTTCATTTATTTCCATTACGTTTCCCCCCTTACTTTCAATCACGCTTCCCAGGTACTTGAAGTTCTCTACCACTTGTAGTTTTTCCCCTCCACAAGTTATATCCACATTTGGCCTATTCGTCTTCCTTGTTGTGACAATTATTTTACTTTTCTTTGCAGAGAAATGCATTCCATATTGTGCCGCCGTTGGCTCCCATGCATCTAACTGCTCTTGCACCTCCTTCTCGCAATTTCCCCATAACATCAGGTCATCGGCAAAAAGCACTGCTTTCATTTTATGATCTCCAATTGCATCTGACACTTGCTGTAGGATTTCATCCATAACAATAATAAACAATAAAGGCGAAAGTGCACTTCCCTGTCGCAGCCCATTTTCCAGCTTGAACCATGCAGTACATTCCCTCCCCACTTTCACACAACTCTCACTTCCCTCATACATTTTTCTGACTTTTCGTGTTATCTCTTCATCTATCCCTTTTGCGTTCAGCACATCCCAGAGCTTGTCCCTACAGATACTGTCATACGCCTTCTCAATATCTAAAAAGGCCATGATTAAGTCCTTCCCGTACTCATAGTGCCTTTCCTGCAGTTGCCTTACCGCAAATATGAGGTCCGTTGTTGATCTTCCCGGTCTGAAACCATACTGCTCCTCTTGCAGTCTACTTTCAATACTGCTTCTTACTCTCTTCTCCAGGATCTTTTCATAGATTTTTCCACAGTGGCATAGCAGGGTGATTCCTCTGTAGTTCTCACATCTCCTTTTATCCCCTTTCTTGAAGATCAGGACTATAATTCCTTTCTTCCAATCCTCAGGAATTCTGTTCTCCTTCCACACCACCCTCAGCACTCTGTATAGCCACTGGGTTCCTACTTCTCCTGCTGCTCGTATCATATCCACTGTTACTTCGTCCCAACCTGGTGCCTTGCCCCCTTTCATCCTCTTTATGGCTTCTTCCACTTCATTCCAAGTTAGATCATCAATTTCCCCACTATTATCATCGTCTGCTGCCTTAGGCTCTCCATCGCTTTTAGTTACCCGCTTGGCGGCATTCAACAGATCTTCAAAGTACTCCTTCCAAATCTTTTTGAGCTCATGCATTTCCTCCACAACTCTTCCATTATTATCCATGATCCTCAGGCACTCGCTTCTGTCCTTCCTCTTATTTCTTACCATGGTGTAAAGTACTTTTTTGTTCCCTTCACTGTCCTCTTCTAACATTCTTGTCCATTTTTCCATCCACTTCTTCTTCTCCGCCCTTACTATGGTCTGTGCCGCTTTCTTGCTTTCCTTATATTTTACCCTAGCTTCCTCTGTTCGGGTCTGGAACCATTCTCTGAAGGCTTTGTTCTTTCGAAGTACTGCCTCTTTACATATGTTGTTCCACCATGGGGTTTCCTTACTTCTCCTCTTTGTGCTAGTTCTTCCGCACACAATCTCAGCTGCCTCAACTAGGGCCCTCTTAAAATCTCCCCATTCTTCTTCCACTGTTCTCTGATCTTCCTTTGGCAGCTTCTTCCTGATCAGTGTCTGGTACTGGGTCCTCCGTTCATCCTCTTTCAGCATCCATGTCTTCAACCTTTTCTCCTGTATATCTGTTGCCCTCCTATCTTTTTTCTCTCTCAGGGTGGCTACCAACAGCCGATGGTCACTGTCTAAGGCCTCAGATGGAACGACCTTAACATCTGTGAGGCTGCTCATCATCTGCCTATCCACTAGTACATAGTCTACTACTGAAGTTTGGGACCAGTCCCCACTGTACCAAGTTATTTTGTGACTACTTCTCTTCTTGTACCAGGAATTTGCGATCGTCAGCCCATTCCTCTTGCAGAATTCCAGCAACAATTTTCCTTCTCTATTTCGGTTCCCCCAGCCCTCTGGTCCCATTATCTCCTCGAATCCTTTCCTGTCTGTGCCAACATGTGCATTGAGGTCCCCTATTATAATCTGATTACCTCCATTTAGCTGCTTTTGCATGTCATCTTCAAATTCCTCCTTCTCCTTTTTTGTACACCCCACCTGTGGGGCATATGCTTGGATGATTTCAATGCTTTTTCCTTTCACTCGTACTCTGGCTTTTATCATTCGATCATTGATACCTTCCACCTCCTCCTGCAGACCCTCTCTGACCACACTCACAAAACATTGTTTATAAATTGCACTATTGATAAAAGGAAATATTTTAATACAGCATGATAAAAGCCAACTGCGTTCAACAAAAATGTGAACGAATATTCCCTGAGTGGGTTTCCAAGTTCTACAATGGATCGAAGGATGACCTGTGCCATATCACATCTATAATCTAGGTTTAAATTAAGTTTCACAAAAGAGAAAACTATCAAAATGGTCTACAGTGACCCTCAATTATCTTTAATTACTTATCTAACTTGTCGTAAATTACAGTGGCTTATGTGGCTTCTCAATAGTTATATAACAGAAAAATCATCGCGTTCAGATTTTAACTTACGTAGCAAATGTGAATACCATGAGCTTTAATTGACGATCGACACTAGTATTACGCAAAAAGGGGGTGTAACAGATGAGACTTCTGCAGTTCTGAGTGAAGCTTTATGCGCTGTTATGCGGCATCCCGTGCGTTCATTACCTTGTCGTTGGTTAGGCAGTGTCAGGGGGCGGCGGGCGGCGAAGCTCCATACAGCTCGCCGTCTCGGAAGCAACTCTCTCCTAACTTCTCCTTACTACAATTTACCGAAGTTGGTTTAAAAAAACTATCTCGCTGTGTTTTCATCTGACGAATCAGGGTCTCAATGTTAACCTTAAGCTACGCATACAAAAATTCTGTCTATCCAATGAGAAACATTATACTTTTCGTGGTGGGGCAATGTTTTTAACGTTTGCAACGTAACAGAGACGCGAAGAAGTCTCACACTAAAACTTGCAGCTGGTGTGGCCCTTTTAGTGTTATTGTAAGATCTATACTGTTCTTCTGGAGGGCTCTATCTTTTAACATGGGCTGGGGGGTGGGCCTGGCGGTTACTTTTCGTGGTGGGGCAATGTTTTTTAACGTTTTCAACGTAACAGAGACGCGAAAAAGTCTTACGCTAAAACTTGCAGCTGGTGTGGCCCTTTTAGTGTTATCGTAAGATCTATACTGTTCTTCTGGAGGGCTCTATCTTTTAACATGGGCTGGGGGGTGGACCTGGCGGTTGGCAGGCGACGTGGGTGTCCGTTCCTTATCGTAGGGCCTTCTAGCTTAACACGGTTCTGCTCTCGGCTTCTGTTCTCGTTTCTCCCCTCAGAACTGTGTCTGTCTCACGGTGGGAAGGTATGACATGCATTTAGGCATTCTTGTGTTAGTCTGTGGTATTCCATTTGCTCACTCGTTACTCCTATTACTTTGGTTAATTTAATGTCACGATTTATTCGGAGCTATATGACCTACTGCTGGATTTGCTTATCATGTCACGGTTTTCATGGAAGGTGTTGGATTTACCTGACACCTTACATATCACCACCCTTCGAACTTAATTTTTGCACTGAAGTTAGGCAATGATTGAATCGTTGTCTAAGTCAGTCAAAAATTATTCCTTTATCTAAATTTTGTTGCCTACTATTCAGCCACGTTATTCTGGTTCTACGCTAGTTAATATTACTAATTTATATTTTTGTATTCTTCCACATTATTCTCAAAAATATGTTTATATTGACAAGAGAAGAATATTTTTATGCTATTATTATTATTATTATTATTATTATTAATTTTTAATTATTTTCTTTCTTTATTTAAGTGTGAAGTTTGTTTTTTAAGAAGTTTGTTATGAAAGTGAGGAGCCTTTCACATCCATTTTCTTAGAAATATTTTTTTTTTTATAAATGTAGTAATTAAGTAAAATCTATTCCTAACACACTTTCTAAATATCATGTACAAGTAAAATGTTTTTGTTTCTAGACACTCATTTCAGCATTGTTACACTAACAAATAAGAATTATTTCCAAGAATTGCTTTGACAAAGAAATATACATACACAACTATTGAGATATTATCCTAACAAATGGTACAAATGTTAAAAAAAAAGGAAAAATCGAACAAGATAATTTTTTATTCTTTGTTTTTATAAGGAGAAAATAAGTAAACTATAGTTATTCTTTTATTTTTATGAGGAGGAAATAAGTGGCACCTAGTTTTAGTGTTCATTATGCCTTACTTTTCTTCCTTATATACTGTCCATTTCAGAACTAATGACTCATTTTTATCGATAGTCTATTTTTTACTTAAGTCCATAATCAATGACTGTTATTTTTTAGTTTATTAGCTGTCTGGTGTGCTTAACGTATTTAGTTTTTCACACGTTTCTTTTGCACAATTCCTACATCACATAATTTGATTTCACACATTCACACAATCCTTTGAATGTTTAAGCATGAGGTTGGCGAATGTTTTTGCATGAAGGTGACGGACTTGAGCGAGATGGATGTGGGCAAGTATTTGATGTACAGCTTCGTTCGTCATTCCGTGTTGGCTTTGCAATGGTGTGTTGCTGTTGTGGAGGTCTCATAATTGAATGGCGCTGTGAGTGCAGAATCTCGTGGTTTACTGGCTTTGTATGCGTGAAAGTCATCGTTATGTGTCGCTGAAAGCGGTCGTTTTTCGTTGTGATACTTCGCAGATGACTAGATTAGAATAGGATAGGGATTTGTGAAGGTACGTTGTCTATTCTTCACCCATCTTCTTTCTTGGTCTAAATCTTGCGAATCTTCAACTTTTGTTCTTCCTGCTTTTTCTCTGCTTCTTACTTGATTCTTGGTTCTTCTCTGGGCACAATATGGGAATATTTATTGATAACTAGTCGCTTTGAAGTTCCTCTATTAGTAACAGTTTGATAAATTGTTTGGACGTGTCATTTTTACTTTGTGGAAGTTTTCTTCAGTTTCGTGCATCAGCGTGCTATTTAATACCAGTAGTGTGACTTTTACACGTATTTTTTTTGCCAGTGGTGGCTTGCCCAAGCGGTCTTCTCATCGGGCCATTTTTTGCTCACTCCGCTCAGTTGGGGCGTCCCAGGGTTTACGAGCAGTGAAAGTCCGATGTTTACTTGTCTGTCCCTTCAGCAGTAGATTTACAAGTACCCTTTGTTGGTCTCACTGTCCTTTCCCTTCTCTTGACGCTTCTGCCTTGTAGAAATCGTGTCTTGCTAATTACGTCATTTCCTTTCTTGATAGTTCTCTGGTTGCAACTTGTGGGTCGTTGCATCTGGTTTTTTGCTGGAGTTTTTTTTACAATGGTTCTTACAAAAAGTTTTACTTATATTCATCTTACATATGTCTAGTACCTACATTGTTTTACGCCTTTTTAAAAAGCTTTACAAATTTTGGCGCCCTTTCCATGTTAAAATTCTAAGATATTTTGAGTCTTAACTTCTACAACAATCCTCAAATTCGTTTTTTATTTTTGTGTAGCATTGTGGTGTATAGCATTTTAATATTTCATGCTGTTAGACTATCTAGGCTTTATCCCTTCACCTTAATCTGTGGTACTATTGGTATTATTTTTGCTTTTGTTTTTATTGAAACTACTTTCTACTTCGCACCTTCCTCTCTCTTCATTCTTCTTTCTCCTTACGATCTTATCTGCAACGTAATCTTGAAATATTGTGCTGATTATTTACCAGTAATAAAATTAATCTACAAACTTTTTGATATGGCTCACATGGTGAAGTCCTAAGGTTTTGCCTGTTTTTGGGTTCATTAGTTCCACAGCATTATCATGAGCAATTCGGCTAATTATGACAGGTCCTTATGTATTTTGTGTTTCTGTTTGCTGGAGAGATGGTGTGTTTTTACAAATACTTTCTGGCCTACTGAGAATGTTCTTTTAATTGCTGCTCTATCTCCTCTTTCTTTTCTTTTAATGGCTGCCTTTCTGATGTTGGAGAGTGCTGTTGGAGGTAGTAGTGTAGTGCTATGTGGCATTTCATTTATTACTTCTTGAAAATCTATAAGGTATATATCCCAAGTGTTGTGTCTTTTGCCTGCATATAATCGGCATAAAGTGCCTATGTCCTTCATTGATCGTTCTGCTGGATTTACGCTAGGTTTGTACTTAGATATGTAGATGGGTTTTATTTTGTGTTGTTTTAACGTGTTCTGCCATTGCACTGATTTGTATAGTGGGCCATTATCCGAAATTATTCGTTCCACTCGACCTACTTGTCTGAGAAAATCGTGTCTAAATGATTTACTTATAGTAAGACCTGTTGCCTGTTTTAATGGTGTCAAGGTTACATATTTAGAAGTAAGTTCCAAAATGACAAATATGAAAATATATCCATTTTTTGTGCTTGGGAGGGGCCCCATCGAATCTGTTGCAGCTATTTGTTTTAATTTTTTAGGGATTATTGGAAACATAGGTGGTTTGGTTTGGAAAGTGACGTGTTTAGCCCTCATACATTTTTTGCATTTGACTAATACTGTTCTAATTCGTCTTTCCATATTAGAAAAATGGCTTGTTTGTTTTATTTTTAAAAAGCATTTCTTTGGTACAAAGTGACCATTACTTAAATGTGCATACCATATGTACAAATAAAACATTGTTTTTTACGAGATAGTGCTGTCGAATATCTGGAAAATCCTTACTTCTCCACTTGTGTTTGATTCCTAGTATTTCGGGATCCTTGTCCTCTTCTTTGCCTATGTCTTTCAATGCTGTCGTAATGAACCATGGACCTTGCTGTTGGTGAGGAGGCTTGCGTGCCTCAGTCATACAGAGAGCCGTACCGTAGGTGTAACCACAATGGAGGGGTATCTGTTGAGAGGCCAGACAAACGTGTGGTTCCTGAAGAGGGGCAGCAGCCTTTTCGGTAGTTGCGGGGCAACAGTCTCGATGATTGACTGTTCTGGCCTTGTAACACTAACCAAAAAGGCCTTGCTGTGCTGGTACTACGAACGGCTGAAAGCAAGAAGGGGAAACTACAGCCGTAATTTTTCCCGAGGGCATGCAGCTTTACTGTATGGTTAAATGATGATGACGTCCTCTTGGGTAAAATATTCCGGAGGTAAAGTCCCCCATTCGGATTTCTGAATGGGGGACTATTGGACGTTGTTATCAGGAGAAAGAAAACTGGCGTTCTATGGATCGGAGCGTGGAACGTCAGATCCCTTAATCGGGCAGGTACGTTAGAAAATTTAAAAAGGGAAATGGATAGGTTAAAGTTAGATATAGTGGGAATTAGTGAAGTTCGGTGGTACGAGGAACAAGACTTCTGGGGTCAGGTGAATACATGGTTATAAATACAGAATCAAATAGGGGTAATGCAGGGGTAGGTTTAATAATGAATAGGAAAATAGGAATGCGGGTAAGCTACTACAAGCAGCATAGTGAATGCATTATTGTGGCCAAGATAGATACGAAGCCCACGCCTACCACAGTAGTACAAATTTATATGCCAACTAGCTCTGCAGATGACGAAGGTATTGATGAAATGTATGATGAGAAAAAGAAATTATTCAGATAGTGAAGGGAGACGAAAACTTTTATGGTCATTGGTGACTGGAATTCGATAGTAGGAAAAGGAAGAGAAGGAAACGTAGTAGGTGAATATGGAATGGGAGGAAGGAATGAAAGAGGAAACAGCCAGGTAGAATTTTGCACAGAGCATAACTTGATCATAGTTAACACTTGGTTCAAGAATCATAAAAGAAGGTTGTATACATGGAAGAAGGCTGGCGATACTGGAAGGTCTCAGATAGATTATATAATTGTTAGACAGAGATTCACGAACCAGGTTTTAAATTGTAAGACATTTCCAGGGGCAGAAGTGGACTCTGACCACAATCTATTGGTTATGGACAGTAAATTAAAACTGAAGAAACTGCAAAAATGTAGGAATTTGAGGAGACGGGACCTCGATAAACTGAAAGAACCAGAGGTTGTAGAGAGTTTCAGGGAGAGCATTAGGGAACGGCTGACAAGAATGTGGGAAAGAAATACAGTAGAAGAAGAATGGGTAGCATTGAGAGATGAAATAATGAAGGTAGCAGAGGATCAAATAGGTAAAAAGACGAGGGCTAATAGAAATCCTTGGGGAACAGAAGAGATATTGAATTTAATTGATGAAAGGAGAAATTATAAAAATGCAGTAAATGAAGCGGGCAAAAAGGAATACAAACGTCTCAAAAATGAGACCAACAGAAAGTGCAAAATGGCTAAGCGGGGATGGCTAGAGGACAAATGTAAGGATGTAGAGGCGCATATCACTAGAGGTAAGATAGATACTGCGTACAGGAAAATTAAAGAGACCTTTGGAGAAAAGAGAACCACTTGCATGAATGTCAAGCGCTCAAATGGAAATCAAGTTCTAAGCAAAGACGGGAAAGCAGAAAGGTGGAAGGAGTATATAGAGGGTCTATACAAGGGCGATGTTCTTGAGGACAATATTAAAGAAACGGAAGAGAATGTAGATGAAGATGAAATAGGAGATATGATACTGCGTGAAGAGTTTGACAGAGCACTGAAACACCAAAGTCGAAACAAGACCCCGGGAGTAGACAACATTCCATTAGAACTACTGACAGCCTTGGGAGAGCCAGGCCTAACAAAACTCTACCATCTGGTGAGCAAGACATATGAGACAGGCGAAATACCCTCAGACTTCACGAAGAATATAATAATTCCAGTCCCAAAGAAAGCAGATGTTGACAGATGTGAAAATTACCGAACGATCAATTTAATAAGCCACGGCTGCAAAATACTAACACGAATTCTTTACAGACGAATGGAAAAACTGATAGAAGCCGACCTCGGGGAAGATCTGTTTGGATTCCGTAGAAATGTTGGAACACGTGAGGCAATAATGACCCCACGACTTATCTTAGAAAATAGATTAAGGAAAGGCAAACCTACGTTTCTCGCATTTCTAGACTTAAAGAAAACTTTTGACAATGTTGACTGGAATATTCTCTTTCAAATTCTGAAGGTGGCAGGGGTAAAATACAGAGAGCGAAAGGCTATTTACAATCTGTATAGAAACCAGATGGCAATTGTAAGAGTCGAGAGGCATGAAAGGGAAGCAGTAGTTGCGAAGGGAGTGAGACAGGGTTGTAGCTTATCCCCAATGTTATTCAATCTGTATATCGAGCAAGCAGTAAAGGAAACAAAAAAAAAATTCTGAGTAGGAATTAAAATCCACGGAGGAGAAATAAAAATTTTGAGGTTCTATCAGAGATAGCACAGGACCTGGAAGAGGAGCTATACGGAATGGACCGTGTCTTCAAACGAGGATATAAGATGAACATCAATAAAAAACAATGCCAGTCTACATTTTATATGAGGAATGTAGTCGAATTAAATCGGGTGATGCTGAGGGAATTAGATTAGGAAATGTGACGCTTAAAGTAGTAAAAGAGTTTTGCTATTTGGGGAGCAAAATAACTGATGATGGTCGAAGTAGAGAGGATATAAAATGTAGACTGGCAATGGCAAGGAAAGCGTTTCTGAAGAAGAGAAATTTGTTAACATCGAGTATACATTTAAGTGTCTCCAAGTCATTTCTGAAAGTATTTGTATGGAGTGTACCCATGTATGGAAGTGAAACATGGACAATAAATAGTTTAGACAAGAAGAGAACAGAAGCTTTCGAAATGTGGTGTTGCAGAAGAATGCTGAAGATTAGAGGGGTAGATCACATAACTAATGAGGAGGTATTGAATAGAATTGGAGAGAAGAGAAATTTGTGGCGCATCTTGACTATAAGAAGGGATCGGTTGGTAGGGCACATTCTCAGGCATCAAGGGATCACCAATTTAGTATTGGAGGCAGCGTGGAGGATAAAAATCGTAGAGGTAGACCAATAGATGAACATACTAAACAGATTCAGAAGGATGTAGGTTGCAGTAAGTACTGGGAGATGAAGAAGCTTGCACAGGATAGAGTAGCGCGGAGAGCTGCATCAAACCAGTCTCTGGACTGAAGACCACAACAACAACATCACTTCACTCATCTAAGATCGATTAGGAGCGATATACAGGATTAACTGTAGCTCCTCCGACGAAATTTCGGACATCATATTTTTTGAGTGCTGAATATACAATGAGGTGACAAAACTCACGGAGTACCTCCAAATAAACCGTCGGAAATCCCTCCTGCCCGGCATATGCAGCAATTCGACGTGTCATGGACTCAACAAGTCGTTGTAAGTCACCTGTAGAAATACCGAGCCATGCTGCCTCTATAGCCGTCCATAACCGCGAAAGGTGTTGTCGGTGCGGACTTTGTGCATGAACTGAGCTTTCGCTTATGTTCAATAAATGTTCGATGGGATTTATGTCGGGTGATCTGGGTGGCCAAATCATTCGCTCCAGAGTGTCCTTCAAACCAGTCGCTAGCGCTTGTGGTCTGGTGACATGGCGCATTTTCATCCATAAAAAGCTGATCTTTTTTTGGAAACATGAAGCCCATGAATGGCTGCAAATGGTCTCCAAGCAGATGAACATATCCATATTTAGTCAGTGGTCAGTGATCGCTTCAGCTGGACCACAGGATCAAGTCCATTCCATGTAAACACATCCCACACCAATATGTAGACACCGTCAACTTGCACAGTGCTTTGTTGAGAATTGGGTCCATGGCTTCGTGGGGTTTACGTCACACTCGAGTCGTACCATTAGCTCTTATCAACTGAAATCGGGACTCATCTGTCCAGACCAAGGTTTTCCTGTCGTCGAGGGTCCAACCGATATGGTCAAAAGCCCAGAAGAGGCGCTGCAGACAACATCGTGCTGTTAGCAAAGGCACTCTCGTAGATCGCCTACTGACATTGCCCACTAATGCCACATTTCGCCGCACTGTCCGAACGGATACGGTCGTGGTACGTTCCCTATTTATTTCTACGGTTATTTCAGGCAGTGTTGCTCGTCTGTTAACAATGAAAACTCAAGGGAAGCGGCGCTGCTTTCGGTCGTTAAGTGAAGGCCGTTGGCCAGTGCATTGTACGTGGTGAGAGGTAATGGCTGAAATTTGGTATTCTCAACACACTCTTGACACAATGGATCTCTGAATACTGAATTCTCCAACGATTGCCGAGACGGAATAATCCATTCGTCTAACTCCAACTGTCTTCCCGCGTTCAAAGTCTGTTAATTCCCGTTGTGAGGCCACAATCGCATGGATAACCTGAGTACAAATGTCAGCTCCGCCAATGAACTATCTTTTTTTACCGTGTGTATGCGATGCTACCGCCATCTGTATATATGCATACCGCTATCCCATTACTGTCGCTACCTCAGCGTACAGTAGATGCCGTGGCTTACGATGACCCGTAACAGAACAATTGCACTCCGTGTGTTCTCTTATCTCGATTTAGCTTTTTATCTGTACTGCATCGAAAATTTCTGGATAACAATGCAAATGTTGAAAGATAGATGATGAGTGTCTTGTTTGAAAGCAATCTTGCTTCATTCCCTCAGGGCATTTCTGATAAGCTTTCTTCAGTCTTCGTTCTCAAGCTTACATTCAATACCACTGTCTCCGGTTTTTCTTTTTTTTTAATTTATAGCGGTGGTTAATAAGTTGCATACATTAAACTCAATATTGAGCCTCAAGAGTGTGCCTGTTTCATGAGTAATTCCGATTCAGCTTAATTCACTTACACACACAGGATTTTGCATAAAGATCATCATATTACTTAATGCAATAGTAGTTCGTCGCCGTTACTGATTCGAATGATATGTGCTATTGTATATTAGCAGCCTCATTAGGCAATACAAAGCTGTAGTTATTTTTATTTTGACAATAGATTTTGGTCACACTCTCGCCATACTCAGGCCATGAGTACCAAAGGAGAACTATAGATAAAGAGCATTTTTCCTCGAATGTCCATGCAGTACACTAATTTACGCAGTTATACAAAGAATATATTTACAAAAGATATTTTTTGTTGTGCATTCCAGAATCGCAATGACTAATCATAATTTTTAATTGATCCATTTTTGTAAAATCTGTGATGTCACAAACATGTACATCTGCCTTTAAAGTAAATTGTCAACACCCTTGGAACAGCCCTAGTGCACTGTCCAGTGTGGGAATTACCCAAAACCCCTATGTGACATGGTTTAGATATTCCAAACATTCTGACAATCGATGTATCCTGATCAACACTCCAGGGCGTTATCTTTCTCCAGTATGCGATAAACCACCGCAGGAGCTAAACCTTACAATAATTATTCTTTCATTGATAATAATTAGCCAGATTAAATTGTTACAAACCCATGTATAAAAACGCTTGTAACGTAGAAGTGCAAATGTATTCAAATAATAAATGTAACTCACACAAACAGAGTGTAAGTATACAAAACACATTACATGATGATACGTAAAAGAAAGGAGCTTTGAACCTATAGACAGCAGACAATGTAAGTAATCCTCAGTGGAGAAATAATACTGAATACTTTGCAGTTTATTATGTATTTAGGAAACAGGTTTTAAATTGTAAGACGTATCCAGGGGCAGATGTGGACTCTGACAACATTTCATTGATATGAACTGTTGAACAAAACTTAAGAAACTGCAAAAAGGTGGCATTTTAAGGAGATGGGACGTGTATAAACTGTGAAGAACCAGAGGTTGTAGAGAATTTCAGAGGGAGCCTCAGGGAACGATTGTCAAGAACGGAGGAAAGAAATACACTAGAAGAAGAATGGGTAGCATTGAGAGATGAAATAGTGAAGGCAAAGTAGATAAAAAGACGAAGGCTAGCAGAAATCCTTGGGTAACAGAAGAGATATTGAATTTAACTGGTGAAGGGAGAAAATTTAAAAATGCGGGCAAAAAGGAATACAAACGTCTCAAAAATGAAATCGACAGGAAGTGCTAAATGGCTAAGCAGCTATGGCTCAGGACTAATATAAAGATATCGAGGCATATATCACTAGGGGTAAGATAGATACAGCCTACAGAAAAATTAAAGAGACCTTTGGAGAAAAGAGAGCTACCTGTATGAATATCAAGATTTCATGTGAGAAACCGGGACTCAGCAAAGAAGGGAAAGCAGAAAGGTGGAAGGAGTATATAGAGGGTCTATACAAGGGCGATGTTCTTGAGGACAATATTACAGAAATGGAAGAGAATGTAGATGAAGATGAAATAGGAGATATGATACTGCGTGAAGAGTTTCACAGAGAACTGAAACACAAAAGTCGAAACAAGGCCCCGGGAGTTGACAACATTCCATTAGAACTACTGACAGCCTTGGGAGAGCCAGGCCTAAGAAAACTCTATCATCTGGTGAGCAAGATGTATGAGACAGGCGAAATACCCTCACACTTCACAAAGAATATAATAATTCCAGTACCAAAGAAAGCAGGTGTTGACAGATGTGAAAATTACCGAACGATCAATTTAATAAGCCACGGCTGCAAAATACTAACACGAATTCAGTAGAGACGAATGAAAAACCTGGTAAAAGTCGACCTCGGGGAAACTCAGTTTGGATTCCTTCGAAATATTGGAATACGCGAGGCAATACTGACCCTACGACTTACCTTAGAAGATAGATTAAGGAAAGGCAAACCTACTTTTCTATCATTTGTAGACTTATAGAAAGCTTTGACAATGTTGACTGGAATACTCTCTTTCAAATTCTGAAGGTGGCAGGGCTCAAATACACTGAGCGAAAAGCCATTTACAACTTATACAGAAACCAGATAGCAGTTATAAGAGTCGAGGGGCATGAAAGGGAAGCGGTGGTTGGGAAGGGAGTGAGTCAGGGTTGTAGCCCATCCCCAATGTTATTCAATCTGTATATTGAGCAAGCAGTGAAGGAAACATTAGAAAAATTCGGAGTAGGAATTAAAATCCAAGGAGAAGAAATAAAAACTTTGAGCCTTGCCAATGATACTGTAATTCTCTCAGAGACAGCAAAGGACCTGGAAGAGTAGTAGAACGGAACGTACAGCGTCTTGAAAGGAGGATATAAAATGAATATCAACAAAAACAAAACGTGTTAATGGAATGTAGTCGCATTAAATCAGGTGATATGTGTTTTGCTATTTGAGGAGGAAAATAACTGACTATGATCGAAGTAGGAAGGATACAAAATGTAGACTGAAAATGGCAAGGAAAGCGTTTCTGTGTATAGTTTTAAGTGTCAGAAAGTCCTTACTGAAAGTATTTGTATGGAGTGTAGCCACGTATGGAAGTGAAACACGGTCAATAAATGGTGTAGACAAGAAGACAATAGCTTTCGAAAAGTGGTGCTACAGAAGAATGCTGAAGATTAGATGGGTAGATCACGTAACTAACGAGGACGTACTGAACAGAACTGAGGAGAAGAGGAATTTGAGGCACAACTTGACCAGAAGAAGGAATCGGTTAGTAGGATACGTTCTGAGGCATCAAGGGTTCAGCAATTTGGTATTGGCGGGAAGCGTGGAGGGTAAAAATCGTAGAGGGAGACCAAGGGACGAATACACTAAGCAAATTGAGAAAGATGTAGTTTGCAGTAGTTACTCAGAGATGAAGAACCTTGCACAGTATAGGGTACCATGGAGTGCTGCATCAGACCAGACTCTGGACTGAAGACCATAACAACAAAAACGTCTATGTTGCTGATGTATCCCACGTATTCATAGTTTCTCATGCTCAATTTTATAATTAGGTACTGAAACCAACGTCATCAAAGGTTTAAAAAAGGGAAGGAGGTTTATGTTTAATATTCCTTGAGGTCTTTAGAGGCGGATGACAGGCTCGGATTGTTTCAATGATGTGGAAGGTAAACGGCTGCTCCCTTTCAAAGGAAGCAACCTGGCATTTGTCTGGAGCGATTCAGGGAAATCATAAGAAACCTAATTTACGATGTTCGGATGGGGATTTGAACCACTGTCTCCTGAATGTGAGCCCAACGCGTCACTACGCTCGGTATCAAATTGTAGGATGGTAAAATTAGTTCAAAGTATTCAATCAAACTTTGCAGCAATCTACTTTCTTAAGGAGATAAAATAAAGTGATGTCTACTCACACAAACACACACGCACACACACACACACACACACACACACACACACATGTAGAAAGTTATGATTTAAAAATTCAATTACAGTATAATTATAACATATATAGGTATAAATATGATTCGAATTATATTGTAATTTAAATTATGAGGATACAATAAGTTGTCCATGCATTTATATTAGGTGCATCTTGATGAGCAGTGAAACGGTATGATGCATTTAGTTTTAAGTATAAACATAGTACTGTTATAAAGAGCAGTCTGTTCATGGACGTGTCTAACCTAACTAGGAAGTTGCACTTTTAGAGCTTCGTTAACTGTCGATGCCTTTATTTAAATTGAGCACAAAGTCCTAATGAAGACATGATGATGGAGTATGGATATTTTTCATGCAGTAAACACAATCATCATTTCTGAAAAGTTATGATTAATTCTGGATATATATTAATTATCGTCCGATTAAAAGCGTACCAAGGTACCTAAAATAGTTTAACACAACTATGCTTCTATTAATGTAAGAACTCCAGAAAAATAATCTAAAGTTGCTACTGTGTTCTGTATCAAATACGATGCCTGACAAAAACCTGAACCACCTAGATTACATAGTCTGGAGTCGACGTAACTTCACAGATGTACACCCCATTGGTGTGTGAATGATTAGAGTTACAATTCTCCGTGTTAGGCAGAACGGTGGCCGCAACAAGTTTAATGATTTTACTAAGCCTTGTAGGGTATACAAGAGACATAGTGGAGTCGGACGTTGAGTGGTCACTGTGAAGGACATGGAGACGCCCCATACTCATGTGAGTCAGCGTTATCAGCATCTGACAGAATTTGAAAGGTACATCATCATGGATCTCCATTTGGCAGATTGGTCGAATTGTGAAATTTGGAGATTAATGAGGCGTTCTGATGTGACAGTGTGAGAGAGGGCCAGTCACTCTCTCACTTTTCTCCATATTCAAGGGTACAATTTAATGTTGATTTTTCACACAAAGCATCATATGTATGATAGGAAGTTATCAGCATGAGTAGTCAAGGATGGAACCGTGCGGAATATTTATGGGGGCTCTCCTTCGAGTAGTATTTTTCTAGAGTTGAGAACAAGCGTGCATTTTAGCCATTTAGCAGTAAATCTTACAGTGGGCGTTTAGGGTTTAAAGCCACATGCAGCTGTTAGGGAAAGGAACATCTCGAGGCACTTACTGGGGTCAGAACGTTGGGCCCAAGAATTTCGCACACTGGTGTGCAGACAATGTGTTCGCTTGAAGAGGCGAAAAACGGCCTAACTGGACCCACTTGTTAGGCGCCTGTTGCCACTGCAGGGGCATAGGGTGCTCCGTGGAGCCGTCAGGTGGTGTCGTCCCTCAGCCTGCAGAGTTTTTTGGGAAGCCTCAGGCCTCTAAAAAGAGTTTTTGAAGGAAAGCAACATTTGTGGTGGCTCTGAAATGATCTATGTTGGGACACAAAAGCACTTCTTTTAGATTAACTGGGACCCTAGGCCGACATGTAGTAACGTTCAGGCTGTCCAGATTATGATCTCCATGATTAAATTTGTTGTTCACTTTAGAACTATATGGAAACTCGAAAACACGGTACCTAAAGTGACTGTGAGAAAAAACAAGTCTGAAGCACAACATCTCCTCCTCTCCGTGCGGGAATTTGCGAGTCTAGGATTGGCTGCTTCTCCTGAAAAAAGAAGAATATTGTTAGCTTTCATTAGGACTGGACAATGAGTAGAGCAGACGAGTTAGAGAGGAGGCATGGAACTTGTGAGTCTTGTAATTGGTAATAAACCCTTGTGGGGGCGGTTGCGGGATTGCTTTTGTGGAGTTTACCAATGTTTGACGGAACCTAAGCAGCAGAAAAGTGGGTCTTCCGAGTCAGACTCTCGTCTGGAGTCGTCTTCCGATTCAGACTCCAGTCTGGAGTGGGTCTACTGATTCAGACTCCGGTCTGAAGAGGATTCTGGTTTTGACTTTTGTTATGAGTGGAGTGCACTTGGAACGCTTGTCCTGAGTGCCACTTCGCACTAGCACTGGTCTTGGCTATGGAGCCTGTGGTGAGGACTTACCCGTACAAACAGTTTAGACCTCAGTTATCTCGGACATCTCGCTGTGCCAAGGGCAACCTTATTCATGACAGGTCTGCCGCTTTCATGTTTGATCTCCTTGTGCACACTGTCATATAAGTGAGTCAAAATGGTTCAAATGGCTCTGAGCACTATGGGACTAAACATCTGAGGTCATCAGTCCCCTAGAACTTAGAACTACTTAAACCTAACTGACCTAAGGACATCACACACATCCATGCCCGAGGCAGAATTCGAACCTGTGACCGTAGCAGTCGCGCGGTTCCGTACTGAAGTGCCTAGAACCGCTCGGCCACCGCGACTGGCTAAGTGAGTCAAATTGGTCCATGGTATAACCTGCAAACGAGAATGTCACGCGCTGGAACACACTGCGATTTCAGGGCTCCATTAGAGAGTAATTGCTATCTGTCCAACAGACAGACTTTGCGTATTTCGTGGCCGAGATAGGAAATTACAGGCACCACACATACTGCTCTGCAGACATTGGAACCACAACCGTCACCTGAGACAGCGCCCCATGAGTATGGGGGTATTGTATTGCTGTTCCGACTTGTTAGGGCAAACAGGATCACAATCTTGTCTATTGTTCTCAGCTTCACCAACGTAGTATAACCTCTGTGTGGAATAAATCCATCATAGTCTTTTCAGTGTTAGATAATTTCCGATTGCGTTATCCAAGTCTTGAGCCAGAGCAAATAGTTCAGTCAGACAAACCGTAGTCTTTGCCTACCAGCCGCCACCCAGGGGAGTGTTAACTGTTCCATATATAATTGTGCTGCCATCAGATCATGTTTTATGTTTGTCATCTCGCTTAACATGTATCCTTTTGTCCTATTTTATAATCAATCTTGTGCTGTATCTTTTATAAAAGATAATCCCGTTTTCATATATTAATCACCCACCAACAGCTGACTAAAATAATAACAGGGCCGCCATTTCATTAATATTATTTCAGCATTCAAGTTCATTTGGATTCTGATACATGTGATAACCTCTAATGCAGCCTATCAACAGCAAACACAGACAAGGGACAAAATCAGTTTAGTAGATGCATGGGCCAGGTAATCAAGTGGAACGTTTATTGGTTAAAGTGATTGCTGTCAGAACGGTATCTCGTTGTCGCCTGTCGCCTTCCAAAACAACGCAAGTCCAGTGTAGTCTTGCGGGTGGTCCAGTGTTGGAATGTGGGGGCACGCATACTTGTCATCAAGGTCCCGATCGAACTTGTCTGACCCCCCACAAGGAAAGATCGCTGTGTTGTGTACGAAGCATACCATAAGCCCATCGGATCCGCACCTGGCATCTGAGAACAAGTCATGGATTCCCTGCAACATTCTGTGTGATTCCATAATATTGGTTGAGGACTAGCAGCAGCCGGACAGGGAAATTACAGCCACACCGTTAATATCACAGCACAAACGGCTGCAAATGGAGTGGTGCTGCGATCGGGAAACATGGACTGCTGATGAATGGCGCTGCATTTTCTTCGACGATGAATCACCGTTCTACAGTAGCCTGGATGACCATCATCGGTGAGTAGAGCTTCGACGTAGGATGATTTGCAGAGGCTCATAGGAGTTACTGCTAGCGTCACGAGGTTGGGAACCATTGGGTATGACTTCAACTCATAAAGTGACTGAAGAGACTGTGGTAGCACAACACTATCTCATGGAAATCCTGTGTCCTCATATTGTCTCTCATGTGACAATATCGTTGTAACATTTTGCAACAGGGCAATGGTCGTTCAGGAAAGGGATTTATCTCTATGAACTTTCTGCGTGATCCTGAGGTACTCCTGTACGCAGCAAGTTTCCAGACCTATCCAAAATAGAACTTGAGCGGGGCGAGCTCGGACGTCAACTCCGTCCCAGTACCATTACCCAGGATACCAAAGACCAGTTACAACAGTTGTACCCTTCTTGCTTCAGGAGAAGATTCGACAGCTGTATGACGCCTTTCCCTACTGAATCGGAGCATGCGTCCAGGCTGGAGGAGATGCAACGTGATACTGGTAAGTGGGCTCATACTGTAAGTTTCTTTGTACATTTGACTATGTTTCGTAATCACTTAAGTAGCATCACATACTACCCTCTCAACACGTGAAGTTACATTCTGTTCCCTCCTTCCTTTCTCGGTGTTTCCCTTTTTTTGTCAGTCTGTGTAGTTGTATTCATGTGGTGCATATGGCCTACGAACGATCAGAGTGGGACTGAAGCAGATTGACAAAATAAAAACAAGCACATACGTATATTTAATAATAAAGTTTCTATCATTATTAACACTCTTCGACAACGCCTAAGCAAAACGATTCTAATACTACGGTATCTCGTGACTAATTCGACTGAACTTCACAATGTATCCTTCTGTCGAATACATACATCCATATGTGCATATGCATGATTGCTCTGCAATTCACAATGAAGTGCCGGGCAGAGGGTTCATCGAAGAACCTTCAGACTAGTTACATTTCTCTATCGTTCCACTCTCGAACAGCGCGTGGGAAAACCCAACATTTAAATATATCCGTTCAGGCTCTAATTTCTCTTATTTTGTTACGATGGTCATTTCTCCCTCTGTAGGTGGGCGCCAACAAAATATTTTCACTCTCGGAGGACAAAACTGGTGACTGAAATCTCATAAGAAAATCCTGCCGCAACGGAAAACGTCTTTGTGTTAATGATTGCTATCCTAGTAAATATATCATATCCGTGGCACTCTCTCTTCTATTTTGCGACAATGCAAAACGAGCTGCCCTTCTTTGGACTTTTTCCATACCCTCCGTCAATCCTATCTCTTGCGGATCTCACACCGCACTGCAGTGCTTCAGGAGAGGGCGGATGTGCGTAGTGTAAGGAGTGTCTTTAGGAAACCTGTTACATTTTCTAAGTGTCCGCCAATAAATTGCAGTGTTTGGTTTCCTTTCGCCACACTATTATCTGTGTTATTCTTCCAATTTAAGTTATTCGTAACTGTAATCCCCTAAGTATTTAGTTGAATTCACAGCCTTCAGTTTTGTGTGACTTGCAGTGTAGCCGAGATTTAGCGGATACCCTTTAGTACTCGTGTGGATAACTCACAATTGGTTTTGATCACCTGATGACTTTACGAGACCGTAAATGACAGCATCATATGCGAACAATCTAAGAGGGCTGCTCAGATTGTCTCCTAAATCGTTTATGTATATCAAGGACAGTAGAGGGCCTCGAACTGTACCTTTCTGACAGAAAATCACGAATGCAGTCGTACAATTGATATGAAACTCCACATAGGTACTCAGTTATATTGGATGTCACTTATTAGGAATGGTGTCAAAAGCGTTCTGGAAATTTAAAAAGGTGGAATCAGTTTGAAGTCCCCTGTCGGTAGCACTCATTATTCGTTAGAACAAACAGCTAGCTGAGTTTCACAAGAATGATGTTTTCTGAATCCATGTTGGCTATTTGTCAATAAATTAGTTCTTCGAGGTAATTAATAACGTTCGGACACATTATATGTTCCAAAATCCTGCTGCAGATCAGTCACGTAGCAAAAAAGCTCATAGAAGCTGCTACTTACATGACAGAACGGATATATCTGTATGGATTTCATCAGCACTAAATTAAATATGACAAAATGAAATATAAGGGATACATCGTCAATTCTTCGGTTCTCCACCGTAGCCTGTATTTAGCAGAGATACATACTGTCGAACAGAGCCTGTTCTAACCAATCGAAGTTTCTTTAACGCTACGCTGTTGTATTACACAGGCCTGCACCACAATCCGGTAAGAAAAATAATGTCACTGCACATGAACAGCGGTCTCAAAATTCGAGAAGCTTTGAGCGTCGTAGTACGCAGACTGTTGCACAATTTTTTTTGTTGAAATGTAATTCCTTGCTCATCATCCCATTGCGTATAATTACACCTGTTGAGAATACAGAATTTTCCTTTTATGCTCAGACGTAACGTTTTTGGCTAGAAAAAGGAAGTAGTTAAGGACAACGAGGCTGCAGGAGATGGTAATTTCCGATAGCAGTAGTCATTACTTTTGATGGTATCCCCGTCTGCACTCTAATAGCTCGTGTCTTATGTTCCTTGCCTCAAGAATACAACTGTACAGGCAGCAAAAATGTTATGAGGCGTATCTCTCGTATATTATCTCGGATGTAGCCCCAGTTTCCACAAAAGAAACCGGTTATCGCAGGTAATGTTTCCCACCTCAGAAATATTTTTCTTGGCGTTCTAATGCAGTAGATATCTTCCATTCATGCAAGGATGTTACCATTCGTTGTAAATCAGACACAAGAAATTAATCGGATACATAAACAAACGGCCGCATCGGTAAACACTGCTTGACTCCGGAAAAAGGTATTCGTTAATTTAAAATGACTTAAACCGCAAAATCTGCCTCCGAATTATTTATCACTCAAGAGTAATTTCATGACGTTATAGTCCCATCATCAGGTTTTGCCGGCGGGATCTTTCAAAGACAACGTAGAGTGAGGCAATGCTGGCATTTATTGCATCCTGGGCGCGTGCGACGGTTGTCAAAGGGTGTACCAGGAGGAATAGTCAGGATACAGGTGATTGATAGAAACGAACACTTGAAGTAAAAAAGTCTAGTAAACATGGGCTTTAAAATGCATACCATAAGAGCTATGAGTACTTCTTCATCTTCGATAATGTGAAACAAATCTCTTTTACGGCAAGCTTTGAACGTGGGCTCTAAAATGCTCACCTTGAGAACTATGAGTATTTGTTCATTTTTGTACTGCAAAATTCATCTCTTCTACTGAACCAGTGCTCATAGCTCATAAGTATGCGTTTTAAAGCCCGGTTTACTACACTTTTTTGCTTCGAGTGATTGTTCGGTCATACCCGTGACTATTGACCATGTCTAGTGGGACACTGGGACACACTGTATACGGCAAACAATGAGCACTTATCAGGAACACAGCTTGTAGCATCAGCAGCATACTCGCCTCGTCCAGGTCAGCAAGTCCTCTACTACCGGACACTGTACTTCTCCTTGATATTTGATGGAAGACCATGAAACAAAAATTATTGCCTACTTGCTAATCTTTAAAAGCTGCATCATCAGTGAATCGGCGGAAATACATGAATATCATCACAGAAAAATTACGTGCTCTGCATAGTCTGTTCATCCTTCGATTTTACCGTTTGAAGATAGATCTGTTACCGATGAGGTGAGACGAGGTTTGACCACGTGGGCGGGGGGGGGGGGGGGGGGGGGGCAGCGGCGCAGTGCACTGACACTTGCAGCAGAAGTGCACGCGCATGGGTACACCAGGAATGTGCCAGCGAGGCTTGAATAGGGGAGAAAGGTGTATTTTCGCGCCCCCTGTCATCCCATAACCTCCCTTACACATCCAGCCAAAAACTGTCATTAAAACTAACAAAAGGCCGAGCACCAATGATCGTGATGGTGAAACTAAAAGGACCAGCTACATATCCCAGATACTGACGACATGTAGGTTGAAATCATCCCAGAACAGCATCACCTAGTGCATTCGTCTTCCTGTCTGCTCAGCAGATGTGATCCCAAACTTCTCAATCCAAAGACACTCAAAAATCAAAAATCTGTGTGAATCTTATGGGACTTAACTGCTAAGGTCATCAATCCCTAAGCTTACACACTACTTAACCTAAATTATCCTAAGTACAAACACACACACACCCATGCCCGAGGGAGGACTCGAACCTCCGCCACGTTCAGTTGCACAGTCCATGACTGCAGCGCCCCAGACCGCTCGGCAAATCCCGAGCGGCTCCAAAGACACTCCTAACTTACATTCAGCGCTACATACCTGCAATGCAAATCGAACAACTTATTTCTAGGAGGGTTTCCACCATCATTAAAACTAACGATCCTCTTTCTCATTTCCTTCGAATTATTCCTTCTTTTGGTGGAAATGCTGCAATTACAACTCTTGCAAACCACCCACCTAAACAACCCCAATCTTCACGCCGACCCCTCACATTCTCAGCAGTGCTGAAGAAGATCAACGTAGAGTACAACGACGAAGAGGTCGAAAGTGAACTCAACTCACAACCGGGAATCAATGTGCGCAAGGTACTCTGCATCCAAAGTGATAATGGACTTCACTTCTTAATATGAGTCTTTCAGAATCACCCGACACCGCTGACACATTTATAAAATATGGGCCTTCATTTATCGCAGGAATCATCCTGTAGAAGCACCTCAAGCTTGTAGATGCCAGGATGTCCCCAATATGATGACCATCTGAACTCACCATCCCTATATTCACAGTTGATCAACAATTCTACATAAACAACTCCCTTCGACCTCCACCCACCGTTGGAGATATAACACATTTCACAACATTAATCCTGAAAAACATACATCCCTTTGAAAGACCCCACATCCTACAACAAACAACCCTCGCCACTCACACCATCTTTTATCTCAATATCTACGACATATATTCCCAAAATAAAACCCATTTCGTTTTTGATCGTCTCTAAACACTAATCTAACCTACCTCTCAAACTTCTTGTTTTACTGAAAATGGCGCAGCAGACATACGATATCCTGTACCAAATTATCCATCCCCTTCGTTTTAACAAACATCTTCTTACCCGTACCCTCCAAGAACATGACATCGAAGCCCTTCTCCTCCACGAAACCTTTCTCTAACCCCATTAGTCCCTCTGCTCGTCTCCTTACATCGTACAGAGCTCTGATAATCCCCATCCTATTGCCCATGAAGGATCGCCCACTCGCCTATCTCCGAAATATCCCCTGTACTCCCCAACCGCTCCTCACTGATCCAACCGAGTACCTCATCCACAGCATCTTTCTCCCAAGATTTACATTAACTCTTGCCACTACCTACATCCATCTTAACCATCCCATTCCTAATGATTTACTGGCGTACGTAGACCAAAACTTTACCATATACATACTCGCCGTCCATCTTAACTTTCTATACCGTACACGCGCCTAAAATCGGCGATAGCTTCAATTTATCAACATCCACAATGGCCACGATATCCACGGTCCCGTCAACACCCGTCCTGACACAGATACCACCCCTAATGCCATTACTGTCTCGCCAACCTCTTGAGGCGCGCCACAGTAGAACTCCTAGATCCAGCTGGAAATGTTCACCTACCTGTCCTTCTCTAGATCTCGTACCGTGTACCCAACCCAACCCGCACCACATCTGATCCTCCATCCCGTCATATCCAGGATTAATTTAAGACTGAAATTCCTGATAGAAGTGGGCATCCATGACAAATATAATAAAAATGATTCTAAAAATGCTTTTTGGTTTCTGAAAACCTGGTAGCTGGTTTTGTAGATTTTATTTCCACATTCACAACATGTTTCCGGCCCAGTCCATTGTCTCGTGACCTGCCAGAAATCAGGGTATCTTGGAAGACTAGAAATTTTCATACACAGACGGCGCTTCCATGACCGATTACTTAATGAGTAGATCAGTGGAACAAGAGATTGATGTTTTCAAATTTTTGATAATGTCTTCACTTGCCAATTAGAAGCAAAAATCCTGTGCCCTTTTCGAACATTGTTTACAACACCAAACAACTTATATTAAGGGGCTCCGGAAAGGCTCAAAATCATGAAAAGTTCAATTTTTACTTTTTTGCGTTTTCTGAATCTGCAGACTATTACCTTTTAATAGATATATAATTTATTCAATTCCGAAGACTACAGCTCTTTTTAAAAATTTTTTTGAAATGTGTTCTACATGGGCGTGACCCACTGTGGCGCTGTTAAACTGCTGTCAAATGGTGTTATTATTAACGTCCGTGTTCATCAGGTACATTTTAGTGATGTGAGATAAAGTATGTGTTGTGGCTAACCTGTGATGGTTCAATATATATCGCTGGTGTGATTTTCGATTGTTTCATGTTTATTTACTCTGTCGTTATCTCGAAAATATTCGTAATTAATTCTGTTTCTTGAGTCTCTGTTTTGCTGAAGTATAATAATGAGTAAAAGTAAAGTTGCTGTTGCGACTTTCAATGATGGCAACATTGTAAGGTGCAAGGTATTTAGGAATATGGGAATGAAGATGCTTGCTTTAGACAAGGAACGCCTTCGGGCTGCAGACAGGGCTGTAAAGAGTCTAGAAATACAAGCAAGAGTAAACAGGAGGAGGAACAAGAGGAAGCTGGAGGAGGAGTTTGCAGAGGATGAAGATAATCCATCCTATGGACCTGGAATGCACTAAAAAGTTAATCCAATCTTTGTCGCTCGATTCCCAAAACTTTTATTTTCTCATACTAATTACATGTTTTCTAAGGATCTTCCAAACATATTTGTTTCGAACTTTCAGTAAATGTTGCACAGTACCTTCTGCATAATTTAACACAGCCTTTTTCCAAAAAACTGTATATTTTTGAATATATAAATAAAAAATTGCAAAAATGTTGTGAATTTTCATTACAATTGAAAAAAAAATCATCTTTAATAACTGAACTAAAATTTTGTAAAATCCCTGTGTTAAGTTGTAGCCCATATTCCAATAAATAATCTGTAAAAAGTTCAACTTCCTACCTCAAATACTTTGTGAGGAAAGATGTAATTTATAAGCGTTATTTTAACATTGCAAGTATAGGGCGTTCCGGAGCCTCTTAAATTTCTTTATGACACTGGCGGCTCCACCACCTGGCACTGTCAGCCCAAGGTGCCCTCTATCGGCCACAGCGCGCGTTAACTGCATGTCTGGTACATTTCGTTTCTCTCTATGCGAGTAGCAAGTTATTGCACCTGATGTACCATAGGCATTTCTTGATGTACAGCATTTAAAACTGCCTCTTGCGTTTATTTAATTGCATATGTTGTGTATATTTTCACCTATTTTCACTTCTTCATTTTTTATTATTTTTGTACGTTTGTGAACCTTGCATTTGTATTAGAGGAAGAGTTTGTAATCCCAAATTTTAATTGCTGTTAGGTCACCAGACGATGGGATGGGCCCGAAACATGTTGTGAATGGTAAACAAACAAAAAAAAAACTCCAAAACCAGCCACGCGGGGTAGCCGCGCTGTCTAGGGCGCCTTGCCACGGTTCGCACGGCTCCCCTCGTCGGAGGTTCGAGTCCTCCCTCGAGCATGGGTGTGTGTGTTGTTCTTAGCGTAATTTAGTTTTAAGTTAGATTAAGTAATGGTTAAGCTTAGGAACCTGTGACCTCAGTAGTTTGGTCCCATAAGATCTTACCACAAATTTCCAATTTTCTTCCAGAAAAACAGTTTTTTTCAGCAACCAACAAGCATCTTTAGAGCCATATTTATTATATCTAGGATTATTGCTTTGCAGACTGGAATACATACCGTGCTCAAATCGATATCCTAATCGAAAGCCATGATTCCAACCTTCAAAATCCTGACGACGTCCAAAGTGAGGCTGAAGTTGTACAACACCGGGTCTCGGATACAATTTCCAATCATATCCCACTCTGAACTCTCTAAGAAGACCCTCCTACTCTTCCTCCACGTGCTGTTGTCCGGCTCCAAGAATCCTGTCGTACATACAGGGAATTCCTTCGTACTCGTGACCGAGACATGTTCACACGTCACCGCCAGCACCAGTGACATGTTCGCAGTTACTTACAAGAAAACAACTTCGGGACTGGCACATGACATGCATTAACCAAAACGAAACACCTATCAGTACTAAAAAGTATTGAAAAGCATTCCATAGACTTCCCAGAAACAACTCCACTCCCACCTACCCCATCCTAGATAACGACAGACCACTTCCAGACAACATATCCAAAGCCAATCACGTCACATCCTACCTCGAAGACAGATTCATCAGGCTACATTATTACAATTTTGATTACACGATGAAACCTTCTGTGTAAGAAGGTACCAACACAACTATCCTACCACTCGAACCAAACTTTTAGTACTTACACAGCACTCCACGAACAGCACTAAACATGCCAATAATAGCTGATGACATTACGCAAACACTCACTAAAAAGCGAAACACTACGTCCAATCACGATACAATTACCTACCGCTACCTAAAGGAATATAGCAGAGCTTATCACGAAACCCTTGCCATCCTTTATAATACAATACTGTACACAGATTAACCAGAACAGTTGAAAACGTCCATAGTCCTTCTCTTCCTGAAACTTGATAACCTGCCCTAGCAGACCTATCAGGCTCACGTCAGATTTCAGCAAAATATTTGAAACTATTCTTAATCAGCGAATCCATCATCACATTGCAACCCACCCGTCAAAAATGGTTCAAATGGCTCTGAGCACTATGGGATTTAGAACTACTTAAACCTAACTAACCTAAGGACATCACACACATCCATGCTCGAGGCAGGATTCGAACGTGCGACCGTAGCGGTCACCTGGTTCCAGACTGTAGCGCCTAGCACAGTTCGGCCATTCCGGCCGGCACCCACCCATCCATCCACAATACCCAATGTGGTTTTCGTCCCTGCTATTACATCGACGACCAACTTATTTATTTTACCCACCTTATCTCCCATCAACTGAATAGAGGAAAGTCAGCCGCATTTCTCTCCCAGCCGTGCCTGGGTACGGCATTCTGGGCTGCTCTTCAAGCTACAAACCTACGCACTTGCAGTTAACTATGCCCGCCTTATAACATTCTTCCTTCAAGACTGTCCTACACATGTCACAATTAACTATGCCTGCTCCTGCCTCTTTCACCCTGCTGCAGGTGTGTCTCAAGGTTCGGTCCTCTCACCCGTCCTTTACATCCAGAACATTGCAGACGTTACCATGCCGCCACCCCCAACGTACTTCCAGCAATATGCCGACGACACCAACTACCTAATTCATCACACCCTTCAAATCTCCCTTGCCTCTCTCCAACGCTACCTGAATCTCGTAGTCGAGTGGTGTAATACGTGGAAACTTATACCTGCAGAAAAGCCAAGCTGCCATCTTTCATAACACCACTCGGCGTTTCAGTTGTCCAGATTTCCATCTCTCCAGCTAAAACCAACTCATCCCTCTGACAAACATAGTAAAGTAATTAGGACTAACTCTCGGCAGAAAACTGACATGGAACGCCACCTTAATCTGCATCCTTAGCCGGCCGCTGTGACCGAGCGGTTCTAAGCACTTCAGTCCGGAACCGCGCTGCTGCTACGGTCGCAGGTTCGAATCCTGCCTCGGGCATGGATGTGTGTGATGTCCTTAGGTTAGTTAGGTTCAAGTAGTTCTAAGTCTAGGGGACTGTTGACCTCAGATGTTAAGTCCCATAGTGCTTAGAGCCATTTGACCCATCTACATCCTTCTACCATTATCCTCACCTATAAATGCCTCATCCGCTCCATCCTAACCTACGCTAATGTTGTCTGGATCTCTGCTTCGCCTAAATACAATAAGCCCCTTGAAATCCTGGAAAGACATGCACTCTGCCTCGTCATCCGGATCCGTTTACCTTCCCCATCTCGCATCCTGTACCAACTTACCCACTACCCACACGTTCTTCTCTTCCTGGAGCACTTACGGATCACATACGTAAATCGCAAAACTCAGTACCAGCCACAATTTTCCACTCACCAATCACCAAACCAGGGAACCTGCTGCGCCACTACAACGATATTCCACCTTCCATGCTCCTCTATGCCTTATCCATCCTCTCCCGCCGAAATTTTAACCAGCTCCCACGCCTCAACGACGAAGTGCGTCCCGAGATACACTCCTCTTTCCAACTCTAGTCACAACGCTCCACCTCACACCGTCCTCCAATTTTCTCCTTCCCCTTCATCCACCTTGCTGACTTCAAGTCGCTTCCTGCAGTTCTACAGGAACCCATAGTCATACTCATCAACGCACCTTCATCATGATAACTTTTTCTTGTGTCTCCTAGAATCAGCATTACACCATGGCATCACTCAGGTACAATAGTGACTATATTTTAAATATAATATAAAGTCGTCAAATGAGTTTTAAAACCATCAGTTTTTTCACATAAGTGTATTCTACAAATCCTCGTTTGTTGTCACTTGTTTTTACGTAAAAACCGTCACTATCGCCCACCTACGAAGTGTTTACAAAATCATCTGTTATTGTTGCCTTTTGTATGTTTTAACAATTTTTAAATACAGTTTTTGTAACCTTTGGCTGAAGAGCGGCTTTTGATTACTGGCAGCAGCCCCCGTTGTTGAGAACTGAAATAAAAATAAAAAAGTGTTTGAAATATCGTGGAAGCAATTTACGAACATCGAGCACGTCGAAATTTTATAAAACAATTGGTACGTCATCGAGAAAGTTCAAAATTGCAGTTTTTTATGGTTATTGTCCTTGTACGATCATCACCGTCATTTTGGACAAGATAGTTTCCTTCAAGTAAAGTATCAGTTTGCGATGTGGCATCGGAGAACCTGTAAGTGGAAGATAAGGTCTCTTTGTTTGGTTATAACGCGGTTGCTACATGTCAACTTAGAACTTGTTTTAGTCTTGCTTATCAAACTCAAACAGAACGATACGAAGATAAAAGTAAATCACTCCATGAGACTGCACTGTAGTCTTCTCATGAAAACTTATTTGCCAATATCGCTACGTTACGACGTTAGTGGATTACTAGCTTCGACAATAAAATCTGCCCTCTTCAGATCTATAAAAGAAAATATGCCAAGGTTACAGGCTTAAAGCAATATAAAAACACTGTATGGCATACACAAAACCTCAGTGACAAAAAGTTTATTTGCCCCTAAAACAAGGCAGTTTTAGTTGCATCATACAATGATTTAAACCACTCTGCCACAGGAACATACAATGTCCTGTTAGTTAATGAATATCATAAAATTCTGTTCATATGTACAAATGCAGTTCAAAGTCAAACTACTATAATGAATACATCTAATAAGTAAAATTAACCAGAAACATAACTTAAGAAAGTCGAGGCATTACAGTAATATGTCAGATGTGCAATCGTAATGTAGAAATTGAATGCCTCGAACAAAACAGATACAGGCCGCATAATGGTGTTTCATAATGGTGTTTCATGGTTTAATGGCATGTTGACTGCAAAAGCGGAACCAAAAACTGGGCCTAGAAAATGCTAAGCGCTGAGAGGTACCACCAGATTGCGGTCTGCAGTGCATGACGTCAACTAGAATAATGAAATAACGTCCCACGTTCGTATAACATTAGATCTGGCAAAGGTAATTTAACATCAAAATAATATACCAAGTAATAAAAACAGAAAAATTACACAACTCTTTCGTAAAGAGACAGACCATACTGTACAGTGTCACAGATGGCTCGACATCTGGGAATAGTTCCCTGAATTCTTTTACGAAACGATGACATAATGTATTACATACAATACTAACAGATTACGTTACACAAGATATATAATAGGACTACCTTTAGAGGAAAATCGCACAGTTGACATTTACAGAAGAATCAACTAGAATTTGATATTATTGGTCAGTTTCGCTGGAATCGAAGTACGGTGAAATTTAGCAGTTGTGTAATAGGACACTATAAAAGAAGCCACCACGCGGTGTAGGAGAGCAATATAAACTACATTTCATGTATAATTTTTTTTTAAATCATGCACCAGTCTCAAAATGTATGATTTCATTTATTATATTTACATCTTTACGTCCACGTACTATCATTGTATGCGTAAAATTGTAGTTGGTTTGCAGCCATCACAAACCATTTCTGATAATAAGTAGTGTGGTTAGTTACATGAGGGACGTTACCAGAAATTACACTTATCAGCCGGTTTTGTGATACAAATGCAGTGATACCTTATTTTTACATCATTAATAAGTCGGCATGAACAGAAAAATATTATTTTATTTAGTAATCGTGACATTATCTGTATCTGTATGTACTACGGGGTTTGTGAGTAACATATAAATCAGTACCATGTATTGCCAGTATTGAGTTACTATTATTCCCAAAAACTTGTGACATATGCATAGTCACTTCGAATTGCATCCATCCATGCGAATAGAATTTTTATGATATTAACTGTCTTACACCACATTGTGTATACTTCTTGTGACAGACTGATTTAACTCATTGTATGATGTTAACTACCACTGCCTGGCTTCATGGGCTAGTAAATTTTTTGACATTGAATTTTTGTGTATGCTGTAATGCGGGTTTTTTATTGCCTTCAAGTCCGTAACGTCGGCATATTTCTTTTTATAGATATGAAGATGGCAGTTTATATTGCCGAGACTAGTAATCCACCAATGTCTTAACATAGCGACCTTGGCAAATAAATAAAAGTTTTCTTAAGAAGACTACACTACAAAATTATAGATCGCCTCTTGCAACGAATGATCATGTCAGGCAATCACATTAAATGAGACTCCTACATCCAGGAGATAGAGAAGATCCAAAGAAGAGCGGCGCGTTTCGTCACAGGGTTATTTGGTAACCGTGATAGCGTTACGGAGATGTTTAACAAACTCAAGTGGCAGACTCTGCAAGAGAGGCGCTCTGCATCGCGGTGTAGCTTGCTCGCCAGGTTTCGAGAGGGTGCGTTTCTGGATGAGGTATCGAATATATTGCTTCCCCCTACTTATACCTCCCGAGGAGATCACGAATGTAAAATTAGAGAGATTAGAGCGCGCACAGAGGCTTTCAGACAGTCGTTCTTCCCGCGAACCATACGCGACTGGAACAGGAAAGGGAGATAATGACAGTGGCACGTAAAGTGCCCTCCGCCACACACCGTTGGGTGGCTTGCGGAGTATAAATGTAGATGTAGATGTAGATGTAGAACATCCGTATGCTGCAAAACACTCTGCAGTGAATGGTAAAGGGTATTTCCTATTTTAGCACACATCAGGTTTTCTTTCGGTTCCTTTTCGTATGGAGTGCAGGAGGAATGAGTGTTAGGATGCATCTGTTCGTGCTGTAACATTAGTCGAATCTTGTCCTGGTGATCCCGTTGGGAGAGATATGTTGAGCTCTGTAATACACTTCACATTCCTCATTTAACACTTTTTCAACCACTACGCCCATCAATAACTTCCACCACCAATAAAAAAGGTCTTTGTTTCTTCAATAAGTTCTAAAAATCAGAAAACTAATAAATATCACAAATCCCTTGGTATGAGGGGCACCACACCTGTGATGAAATCTGCAACAGCCACGTCAAAGTGATTAATCACGACTAGTTTCATGATATTATAGTCACATCTTCAGGTAAAACTGGTGGTCTTAGATATGAGAGCGCAATGAATTTTCGGAAACATTCACCCAAAATATCATAGGACCTTGCGCCGAAACATCGTGGCAGCAAGTTACACATATCTGGCATTTCGCTCGAAATTTCATGGAACAATAAATAAATCTGTTGATCTCGTCACATATCAGGAAGAGTGTACAGCTCAGTGTACAGCTATTTTCGGTCGACAGTGAGACATCAGCACTATAGAGGGGTCTAGAAACAAAGATGACAGTTTTACACTTGTCTTGGCGGACGCAGGGAAGTCCCGCCATACATTTTACTACATTTCCTAAGAATGTAATGGTATGACGCATTTATGAAGTATTCACAACAGTCATTTAACGAAAAATTTTAGAAATTCGTGTCCTGTACGAATGGGGATTATGCCTCAAAATTCACTATACATGTTAGTAACAAGTTCATAATATTCTGAGACCGTACTCCTTTGTAGCAGCTTCAACGGCCTTTCCATTTTGTGACGAATTTTATAGCTCTCACTCCCATATTTTGTGGTGCTTTCTAGTAGGAATGTGGTTCTTTTTGTCTTGCCATTTCTTCAACTGACCCTTCAATTTCTATTATGTTTTTCTCGATCGTTCAACCACTGTTACTGAGAAAACGAATTTGTCTGAAATATTCGATAATTCTGAATCCTAAAATAAATTGTCTTTGAATCTTTCCGCTGATGATTAGTCGACAATTGTTTCGAAACCTAGGACGGTTATTTTCAGCCCTGCTTTGGTTGTTTGATTTCTGCATGAAAATGACATACTTGTCTTTTGATATCATGATCCCCCTCGGAAAAGTTTGTGGTTCCCGTTAAAACAAAGGAAAAATCCCACATGTACACTTTTTATATATACTTTGGCAATTTTTGTCTGACGCCTCAAACAGAGGAGTTACAAACCCTTCACAATACCGTAGAATAAATTTCGTGTACGACTCAGCCAGTATCTAACACATACACTATGTGATCAAAAGTATCCGGACATATCCAAGAACAAATGTTTTTCATATTAGGTGCATTGTACTGCCTCGTATTTTCAGGTATTCCATATCAGTGTACTCAATAGGCATTAGACATCGTGAGAGAGCAGAATGAGGCGCTCCGCGAAACTCACGGTGATTGGGTGTCACTTGTGTCATACGTCTGTATGCGAGATTTCCACACTCCTAAACATCCCTAGGTCCACTATTTCCCATGCGATAGTAAAGTGGAAACGTGAAGGGACACGTACAGCACAAAAGTGCGCAAGCCGACCTCGTCTGTTGACTGACACAGATCGCTGACAGTTGAAGTGGATAACGTGTAATAGGCAGACATCTATCCAGACCATCACACAGAAATTCCAAACTGCATCAGGATCCCTTGCAAGTACTATGACAGTTAGGCGGGAGGTGAGAACTCTTGGATTTCATGGTCGAGCGGCTGCTCAATAGCCACACATGACGCCACTAAATGCCAAACGATGCAGCGCTTGGTGTAAGGAACGTAAACAGTGGACGATTGAACAGTGTAAAAACGTTTTGTGGAGTGACAAATAAAGGTACTCAATATGACGATCCGATGGCAGGGTGTGTGTATGGCGAATGCCCGATGAACGTCACCTGCCTGCCTGTGTAGTGCCAAGAGTAATATTCGGAGGCGATGTTGCTACGGTGTGGTCGTGTTTCTCATGGATGGGGCTTGCACCCCTTGTTGTTTTGCGTGGCACTATCACAGCACAGGCCTACATTGATGTTTTGAGCACCTTCTTGCTTCCCACTGTTGAAGAGCAATTCGGGGATGGTGAGTGCATTTTTCAACACTGCGAACACCTGTTCATAAGGCACGGCCTGTGGTGGACTGGTTACAGGACAATAATATCCCTGTAATGGACTGGCCTGCACAGAGTCCTGACCTGAATCCTACAGAACACCTTTGGGATGTTCTGGCACGCAGACTTCGTGCCAGGCCTCATCGACCGACATCGATACCTCTCTTCAGTGCAGCACTCCGTGCAGAATGGGCTGCCATTCCCCAAGAAACCTTCCAGCACCTGATAGAATATATGCCTCCGAGAGTGAAAGCTGTCATCAAGGCTAAGGGTGGGCCAACACCATACTGAATTCCAGCATTACCAATGGAGGGCGCCACGTACTTGTAAGTGATTTTCTGCAGGTGTCCGGATACTTTTGATCACACAGTGCATAATCACGAAACACCCACTGAAATTTGTTATACATTGGAAAGCAGCGCTCCAGGCGGATATAAATCTATACTTCTGAATACGATATCTAATAAGAGCGAAGAGAATCATTTATATTGCTTTGTTACACAGTTTTTTACAATAAGAAGCCTATGAACTGGCGTAAAAATCGGCGCAAACTAAAACGTAAATCACTAGTATACGCCATTGCACAGTTGTTCTGATCCATATGGACAGTTAGTTGGACTGCTGGCAGCTTGACGTATCATCAGTCCTGTGTGATAACTTCGTTGGACCCAACAAGTGTCCTCAAAGCAGTAAGAGCCTTGTGTGAAGAAATTAGTGTGTTCGAACTGAATTTCAGCGCAGAGAGTAAAAAATAAATAAATCAAATAGGTGTCAAAGGCGACAATATAAAATGATTTGGGTCATCTAGGGTCATTGCTGCTTAACTTCTTATATATCAGAGTATTATACCACATGACCTTATGAGCTACCTTTATTGCATCCCTACGTTTCTTACCTTTGAATGTGATCTACTTCACTCTTATTTCTATATAATAGCAAAAACTTTGGCTAATTACTGATGCTCTCTGTCGCTGGAACAGTGAGTGCAGATATTCGAATCATTGTAGCTTCTTCTATGCTATCATTTATTCTTACCTCTTCACTGTTCTACGAGCATTATTTCCCTAGCTCTCACGCGGCTTGAGTGACAACAGTGTGTATCGTTACAATATGAGCACCAAACATCTTTCGAGACTGTTTTGTATATTATCTGGATCCAACTACTGCGTCTAGAAACACAAATCATCCCCCGACTCGGCTTTGTATGAGAGTGTACGATCAACAGCCCTTTTCAGGAGAAAATAAGTTCTTATTGGATGTCCCTAAGCTGAGGAACAGTCGTAACCTTAAGGGACTCAGTAGTGTGTGCTTCAGAAATTACTGAATCTTTTATGATGGACCTTATCTATCTTAGAAAGAAAGCTCCACGAGGCTGTTAGCAGGTGATGCTATCCAGGGCACTTCAGTATTATTTATTTAGGGAAATAATTAATGAATCACATACACAACATTGAGACTGTAGTGATTTTTGAGAAGTCTGTGAGTCGCAAAAGGTGGTGACTTCAAATGTAGTATACAAAGACAATTCTGTACAGAAAAACACTTTGCTACATTACACGACGTTTCTGAGAGCGCTCCTCTTCGTGCATCAAACATTTGTATGAGTCCTGAACTACCTTAGAACTTCCCGTACTTGAATTTAAGATCGTGTCCACAGAGTGTTACGAAGCAGAATTAAAAATTCAGTAACAGTGTTTGTCTTCGTAGTAAGAGCTAATATTCACCATTAACTTGGCCAATACGTTTCTGTTCGGTGGAAACCGAGTAGGTGGTCACGTGGGCGTTATCCCACACCTCTGACGTGTGTCATGTGTGAATTTGGTATCCAGTTAAGTGCCCCTACTGGAGCACAGCTGGAACGCTGAGAAGCCATTACGAATTATTACTGCATTTCATCGGTTCATGACATAGTATCAAAGGATAACCATGTTTCCTTTTCGGTGTCATTTTGTTGCAGTAATTTCGGAAACAGAGAGTTCTTCACTATGTATTTAAATGACGCCACAGAAAGCTGACGTGACTTTTTCTAAGGCCTGTAACCAACCATTACTATGCTGGACGCCTTTGGTTAAACACTAACCCAAGCAAAACCACTCAAGGAGACGCTAATGCACATACATCCACAGCATGAGATATTTACCCCAACAGATCTGTGTGCATATCTCTCACTGCTGACTACCTGATCCAGTTTAAACTACTGTGAACGCTTACCTACATCCTTATCTTGCGTTAAGTCTGTAAGATGGCTTTTTTATTGTAATTTCATTCCCCTGCCCCATGGGCAAGAGGGGGCTGACTGCAGCGCAGTCCACTGTGATTCAGCCAAACGGCTTTTCAAAATACATGGAAGGAGAAAGCTTACAAAAAAGGAGCGATAAAAGAGGGACATAAATAACCAAGTAGATGGGGATAATTGGGGGGGTCGCTTGGGGGGGGGGGGCGCCCTGGGGTTGGGGTTGGTGGGGGGGTGGGGGTGGATGTCGGGGCAAAGCTCGTCATCCAGGAGGATGTATAATATGGCCACTGGACTATACTTATTTAGGTTTATAAAGACACTGCGAGTTTCTCTTGATACACCTGTGGAATAGTTTTTGTCTTCACGATGTTCATTATTAATTAATCATCCAGAAGAAAAACGTGACAACAGCAACGTAAAAAGATGAAGTGTTTGAGTACCAGTGTTTTCCCACAGAAAGCACTATTTCATTACTATTCTCATAAGTATCAGTGTCTTTCGGCAAAAGCCATTTTCACGTGTGACCGCCGATGCTATTGCAGGAGTTCTCAATCTTTTTCTCTGCCAGAACACTATGAGACTCCTGTTATTTTGACTGAGTATCTTGTTTACTTTGAAGCTTATTCAGTGATCTTAACTAATAACACAGACATTATAATAAAAATCCTAAAAATAATTATTTAATGTTTTAAAAACAAAATACTAAACTTGGAAGGCTTTCAAAGCAGAAGAAATAAAAAATCGGGAACAACATGGACAGAAGAAAGGAAGAGACTTCATGGGGAGAAAATGAGGGAATACTGGAAAAATAGGAAACAACAACAAAGGAAGAAGAGGAACTGAAGTTGTTAACGTTATCCCAGTTGGTCAATACAATTGTAAAAAAAAACATATTAGTTCCATCAAAATCTACAAAAAAAAAACGCCATGATATAGTTTTTCGCTGAGCTCTTCATCACTTCCTGCGGAACACATTTTGGGAGACCCTGCACCGTTGTAGCACAGACATCTAGTTTACACTGAGATACTTCTACAGCTACAGTGCGTTGGAGCAGTCACTTAACAGTGTTTAAAGCAACAGTCGGCATGGAGAGTGTACTACATAATTGTAGGAGGTTGTGACGTGTGTTTTTTATATGGTGCCCCTATAGCGGAGATCATTGACGATGAAAGTAAGTATACCTAAAGACGTAATATAATGGTAGGGGAAGGTGGAGGAATTACACGCATGTGGGTAATCCCACGCAGGCTGATTTACGCAGTTTGAATGGCGCAAGCTGTTCCCAGTTGGTGCTAACCCTGCCGGCAGGAGTAACAACTACTGTGCAGCTTACGCCAGTCATTTTCCAGTGGCTTTGTTGGAGCGGTGAAGTATTGTTTATTTTCGGCGTGTCTCATGTAATTTTGGTCAGCTGTATTTTGCAAGGTAAGTGCTACTATAAGTTGCTTTAATGTAATTGTTGCATATTAACTATTAACCCTAGATGAAATATTTAATTTAATTGTAGATTTGTCCCGCTATTTGAATTAGGTGCCGAGTTATGCTAAGGTTAGTCATCGAACTTACGGTGGGGTAATGCTACACCGCTGTTGAAGTGCGTGGTATTTCCCCTTGCAGGTTATATTTTCAATACTAATGAGTGTTTTTTTTATTTCAGATGGGTACATATTATAAAAGAAAAATCCAGAAAGCTAAATGGACGCACGAGAAACTTTGTAAGGCTCTTGATGTCATCAAATCTGGAAAAAAATAAGAGAAGTATCAAGAGCTTTCAGCATTCATGGAGCTACTCTGCGAACGAGAATGAAGATTAAAAATACCGAGGGTCCAAAACTTGGAAGAAACTCAACATTTTCGACAGAACAGGAGAATGAGATTAGGGATCACGTTATTACAGTGGCCAAGCTGTTCTATGGCAGTACACGCATCCAGCTGCGAAAGATTGCATTTGAGTATGCAGAGGCTAACAACATTGCAAAAAATTTTGATAAGTCATCTAGGTTAGCTGGAAAGGATATGTTGTTTCAGTGCTGCTGGTACCTACATCCCCCCTATGTTTATCTTCCCCAGGAAGAGGATGTCAAATCTCTTAAGTAAAGGTGGACCAGTTGGAGCAATATATGGTTGTTCCATCAATGGCTGATCCAATGAGTCATTATTTTTCGAATGGATCCAACATTTTCAGAACAATGTAAAATCAACTACTAATGACCCTGTGCTGCTGATTTTAGATAACCACAGCAGCCACATTTCACTTGATATTTTTGAATTTTGTAAAAAACATTCTATTGTCATGGTAACCATACCTCCACACACTTCTCACAAGCTTCAACCACTAGATGTTACATTCTTTTCTTCTTTGAAATCAGCCTTCAATTGTGAATGTGACATGTATATGAAGTCACAGGTGTATCAAAAAATTACACCATATGAGTTAGCAGAACTTTTTAATAAGGCATATATTAAGGTCGCTACCATGGACAAAGGACAGTCAGGGTTTAAGGCATGTGGGATTTGCTCTTTCAATCCAAACAAATTTCAGCATGACGACTTACAACAATGTGAGATCTTCAGAGATGTTGTCCTTGAAGATGAAGAGGTTCCGAATGCAACAAATGGAAATGAAGTGGTTGCATCTTAAATGAGCCACATATCCCCAAAAGGAGTCAAGAACATATTCCTGGATCTTCAGCAGACGATGTTCCACTTCTAGTAGACCTAGAAGAGGTCACAACAACATCAACCAAAAGTGCATGTGTCAAGCACATTAGTGTATTTGACATATATCCTGTTCCAAAACAAAAACAAGTTCTTCCTAAGATGAAACAAGCCAAGGGAAAGCCTGAGGGAAAGTCAGTGATCCTTACAGCAACTCCAGAGAAGAATAAACTGCTAACAGAGTTATCAATAAAGAAACAAAAAGAAGCCATGAAAAAGAAAGCTGAAGGTAACAATAAAAGAAATCTTAAGGATAAAGCAGGTAAGTGCAGAAATCTGCAATTTAAAAAAGTCTTGGAGAAGAAACAGACATTATATAAGAAGAAATACCACCAAGAAAGTGAAATTAGCGGCGAGGATGACCTAAATCTGGACTTACAGAACATTTGTGATGACGATGAAATGGATGATATTGATCCATTGGCGATTTCACAAGATGTCTGTTTAGTTTGTGGAGAGTTTGGGGAAGATGGAGAACTATGGTACCAATGAATTTCTTGTAGCAGATGGAGTCATGAAGAACGTAGTGGCTGGAACACTCCAAAAGGTTACAAGTGCGATCTTTGCTGTATGAGAAAATGAACTCTTTTCACATCAATAAAAATGTAAAAAACGAAAATTATAAGAGATGTTTGTAGAATTACATTATTTCGTTCTTAAATATACTGTTTACTATTTGTAGTAACTAATAAGCAAATAAAAATAGCAAATATTGTACATTTTTATGCTTTGTTTGTTTTACGTATTATAACCCAGGACTTTGCGTGTCATTACACTCATGGGTGGGGAATACCACGAATTTGCATTTTTTTTTATTTTAATGTTCAAAATTAAGGTACTGTCTATAACTACACTCCTGGAAATTGAAATAAGAACACCGTGAATTCATTGTCCCAGGAAGGGGAAACTTTATTGACACATTCCTGGGGTCAGATACAACACATGATCACACTGACAGAACCACAGGCACATAGACACAGGCAACAGAGCATGCACAATGTCGGCACTAGTACAGTGTATATCCACCTTTCGCAGCAATGCAGGCTGCTATTCTCCCATGGAGACGATCGTAGAGATGCTGGATGTAGTCCTGTGGAACGGCTTGCCATGCAATATCCACCTGGCGCCTCAGTTGGACCAGCGTTCGTGCTGGACGTGCAGACCGCGTGAGACGACGCTTCATCCAGTCCCAAACATGCTCAATGGGGGACAGATCCGGAGATCTTGCTGGCCAGGGTAGTTGACTTACACCTTCTAGAGCACGTTGGGTGGCACGGGATACATGCGGACGTGCATTGTCCTGTTGGAACAGCAAGTTCCCTTGCCGGTCTAGGAATGGTAGAACGATGGGTTCGATGACGGTTTGGATGTACCGTGCACTATTCAGTGTCCCCTCGACGATCACCAGTGGTGTACGGCCAGTGTAGGAGATCGCTCCCCACACCATGATGCCGGGTGTTGGCCCTGTGTGCCTCGGTCGTATGCAGTCCTGATTGTGGCGCTCACCTGCACGGCGCCAAACACGCATACGACCATCATTGGCACCAAGGCAGAAGCGACTCTCATCGCTGAAGACGACACGTCTCCATTCGTCCCTCCATTCACACCTGTCGCGACACCACTGGAGGCGGGCTGCACGATGTTGGGGCGTGAGCGGAAGACGGCCTAACGGTGTGCGGGACCGTAGCCCAGCTTCATGGAGACGGTTGCGAATGGTCCTCGCCGATACCCCAGGAGCAACACGTCCCTCACTTGCTGGGAAGTGGCGGTGCGGTCCCCTACGGCACTGCGTAGGATCCTACGGTCTTGGCGTGCATCCGTGCGTCGCTGCGGTCCGGTCCCAGGTCGACGGGCACGTGCACCTTCCGCCGACCACTGGCGACAACATCGATGTACTGTGGAGACCTCACGCCCCACGTGTTGAGCAATTCGGCGATAGGTCCACCCGGCCTCCCGCATGCCCACTATACGCCCTCGCTCAAAGTCCGTCAACTGCACATACGGTTCACGTCCACGCTGTCGCGGCATGCTACCAGTGTTAAAGACTGTGATGGAGCTCCGTATGCGACGGCAAACTGGCTGACACTGACGGCGGCGGTGCACAAATGCTGCGCAGCTAGCGCCATTCGACGGCCAACACCGCGGTTCCTGGTGTGTCCGCTGTGCCGTGCGTGTGATCATTGCTTGTACAGCCCTCTCGCAGTGTCCGGAGCAAGTATGGTGGGTCTGACACACCGGTGTCAATGTGTTCTTTTTTCCATTTCCAGGACTGTATTTCAAATCAAACTTACTGTGTATGTATATGTGCACGTAACACAAAATGTGTGCCAAGACAGTTACAAATAACGCAGGCACAGACAACTTTTTTTCGCAAAGACGAACCTTGTTATTCTAAGGCAAACGTTCTGTGTACGTAATTTCAGTTACTATCTATTTCTTGTTGTGATATATATGTATGTTATTCTTTGTTGATTAATTCAGTTGCTATACTGTTGTTGTTGTTGTGGTCTTCAGTCCTGAGACTGGTTTGATGCAGCTCTCCATGCTACTCTATCCTGTGCAAGTTTCTTCATCTCCCAGTACCTAATGCAGCCTACATCCTTCTGAATCTGCTTAGTGTATTCATCTCTTGGTCTCCCTCTACGATTTTTACCCTCCACGCTGCCCTCCAGTACTAAACTGGTGATCCCTTCATGCCCCAGAACATGTCCTACCAACCGATCCCTTCTTCTAGTCAAGTTGTGCCACAAACTCCTTCCCAATTCTGTTCGATACCTCCTCATTAGTTATGTGATCTGCGCATGTAATCTTCAGCATTCTTCTGTAGCACCACATTTCGAATGCTTCTCTTCTCTTCTTGCCTAAACTATTTCTCGTCCATTTTTCACTTCCATACATGGCTACACTCCATACAAATACTTTCAGAAACGACTTCCTGACACTTAAATCAAAACTCGATGATAACAAATTTCTCTTCTTGATAAACAGTTTCCTTGCCATTGCCAGTCTACATTCTATATCCTCTCTACTAAGACCATCATCAGTTATTTTGCTCCCCAAATAGCAAACTCCTTTACTACTTTAAGTGTCGCATTTCATAATCTAATTCCCTCAGCATCACCTTACTTAATTCGACTACATTCCATTATCCTCGTTTTGCTTTTGTTGATGTTCATCTTATACCCTCCTTTCAAGACACTGTCCATTCCATTCAACTGCTCTTCCAAGTCCTTTGCTGTCTCTGACAGAATTACAATGTCATCGGCGAACCTCAAAGTTTTTATTTCTTCTCCATGGATTTTAATACCTACTCCGAACTTTTCTTTTGTTTCCTTTACTGCTTGCTCAATATACAGATTGAATAACATCGGGGAGCGGCTACAACGCTGTCTCACTCCCTTCCCAACCACTGCTTCCCTTTCAAGTCCCCGACTCTTATAACTTCCATCTGCTTTCTGTACAAATTGTAAGTAGCCTTTCGAGAAAGAGAGTATTCTAGTCAACCTTGTCAAAAGCTTACTCTAAGTCTACAAATGCGAGAAACGTAGGTTTACCTTTCCTTAATCTATTTTCTAGGATAAGTCGTAGGGTCAGTATTGCCTCACGTGTTCCAACATTTCTACGGAATTCAAACTGATTTTCCCCGAGGGCGGCTTTTACTAGTTTTTCCATTCGTCTCTATATAATTCGCGTTAGTGTTTTGCAGCTGTCACTTATTAAACTGAAAGTTCGGTAATTTTCACATCTGTCAACACCTGCTTTCTTTGGGATTGGAATTATTATATTCTTCCTGAAGTCTGAAGGAATTTCGCCTGTCTCATACACTTTGCTCACCAGATGGTAGAGTTTTGTCAGGACTGGCTCTCCCAAGGCTGTCAGTAGTTCTTATGGAATGTTGCCTACTCCCGGGGCCTTTTTCGACTTAGGTCTTTCAGTGCTCTGTCAAACTTTTCACGCAGTATCATATCTCCCATTTCATCTTCATCTACCTCCTCTTCCATTTCCATAATATTGTCCTCAAGTACATCGTCCCTGTATAGACCCTCTACATACTCCTTCCACCTTTCTGCTTTCCCTTCTTTGCTTAGAAATGGGTTTCCATCTGAGTTCTTGATATTCATGCAAGTGGTTCTCTTTTCTGCAAAGGTCTCTTTAATTTTCCTGTAGGCAGTATCTATCTTACCCCTCTTGAGATAAGCCTCTACATCCTTGCATTTGTCCTCTAGCCATCCCTGCTTAGCCATTTTGCACTTCCTGTCGATCTCATTTTTGAGACGTTTGTATTCCTTTTTGGCCTGCTTGACTTACTACATTTTTATTTTTTCTCCTTTCATCAATTAAATTCAGTATTTCTTCTGTTACCCAAGGATTTCTACTAGCCCTCGTCTTTTTACCTACTTGATCCTCTGCTGCCTTCACTATTTCATTCCTCAAAGCTACCCATTGTTCTTCTACTGTATTTCTTTCCCCCATTCCTGTCAATTGTTCTCTTATGCTCTCCCTGAAACTCTGTACAACCTCTGGTTCTTTAAGTTTATCCAAGTCCCATCTCCTTAAATTCCCACCTTTTTGCAGTTTCTTCAGTTTTAATCTACAGTTCATAATCAACAGATTGTGGTCGGAGTCCACATCTGCCCCCGGAAATGTCTTACAATTTAAAATCTGGTTCCTAAATCTCTGTCTTACCATTATATAATCTATCTAAAACCTTCTAGTATCTCCAGGGTTCTTCCATGTAAACAGCCTTCTTTCATGATTCTTGAACCAAGCGTTAGCTATGATTAAGTTATATCAGCATAAAAGTAACTAAGAATATAAAAAGCTTAGATGTCAACAATCCGAAGGCTCCGGGCGAGATTTTTGACTTGTTTTTTCTTACGCCTGTAACCAAAATGAGTGAGCGTAAGCAAATTCGTATCGGGTCTATAGGAATCCGGATTGTTCACATTCTTGCTAAAAGGTAGGGTTAGACCGAGGAAATGTACTAAACTGTAATAATGAGGAGAGATCGAAACACGTCTATGACACATGAACTGTATATGACACCCAATACCATGATAACATACGTACGGACATCGGCTATTCCGAAGTATGCACGAAATAATATTTTATACACAGCGTGCGACTCACCGCCTTCTCACAGATAGTACGCGTGAGCGCTGCCATTATGGAGAGAAAATATGCGTGGTTTTACGCAAACTGTAATGATTAATTTGGTTCTCAGAGGCTACTGGTCATTTATGTACCAACTTTCACAAAGAAACTGAGATGTATTTTTTATGCTTATTAAACGGAATGTTTTTCTGTATTTGCTATTCGTTATCTGCAAGGCAAAAAATGAGGAGAATCTCTTGTGCCGTTAAGCGGCCTATCTTAAACATACTGAACTCATTCAGTACCGAGGAGAATCTCTTGTGCCGCTAAGCGGCCTATCTTAAACATACTGAACTCATTCAGTACGGAAACATTCTTTGAAACTATTAAAAGATCAAAATAGAGAAGTCTCCCGCATTTGCATTTAATATTACAGACTGAATTTCTGACTAAAAAATATTGTTGCGTAACCAAATGTTGCTAGGGAAAGAGAGCTCCCCGAAACACGAAGTTTTGAAATAGAGTTATTAATTACAATTAATGGTGGCTATTACTGGAGATGCTCACTAATTCACTAATCAACACTTTCTAATAACAATTGGACATATATTCTTACAGACAGACTTACATTTAATATCAGATTGTGATACAATGGCGGCCTCCCGCTACACGAAACTTTTTAGTCTGCAGGCCACATTGACTCCTCCACGAAGTCATAAGGGCCAAGATCTACCTAGTGGGATTAAAGCACCCTAGCACTCCACGATGTAAGGCTAAAGGAAAGATGAAATCGCAAAAACCTAAGGTTGTGGATATAGCTAGTACTGAATAGAGATGGGCAAAACTGTTCTTTTCAGAGATCGGATCAGAACTGTTCACTCCCTGAAATGAACTAGCTCTTTTTCATGACTCATCACTCATTCACAATAGAAAATAAATGGAAGGCACATTGCCCTTTAAACTTGGTTTATTCCAGTACTATACCTGTATTTTGATCTTATTTGATCCTATTTTGAAGTAACACAGATAATGAGTAAGAATTTTGTATTGTTTATTGAAATTTCCACGATATGACAAAGTTTTTGATTATTGATTTATTTTGCACTATCATGGTTTTTTGGGTGATCGGAAAATGTTGTAACTTGAGATTTACATTAACAATATACACTCCTGGAAATGGAAAAAAGAACACATTGACACCGGTGTGTCAGACCCACCATACTTGCTCCAGACGCTGCGAGAGGGCTGTACAAGCAATGATCACACGCACGGCACAGCGGACACACCAGGAACCGCGGTGTTAGCCGTCGAATGGCGCTAGCTGCGCAGCATTTGTGCACCGCCGCCGTCAGTGTCAGCCAGTTTGCCATGGCATACGGAGCTCCATCGCAGTCTTTAACACTGGTAGCATGCCGCGACAGTGTGGACGTGAACCGTATGTGCAGTTGACGGACTTTGAGCGAGGGCGTATAGTGGGCATGCGGGAGGCCGGGTGGACATACCGCCGAATTGCTCAACACGTGGGGCGTGAGGTCTCCACAGTACATCGATGTTGTCGCCAGTGGTCGGCGGAAGGTGCACGTGCCCGTCAACCTGGGACCGGACCGCAGCGACGCACGGATGCACGCCAAGACCGTAGGATCCTACGCAGTGCTGTAGGGGACCGCACCGCCACTTCTCAGCAAGTTAGGGACACTGTTGCTCCTGAGGTATCGGCGAGGACCATTCGCAACCGTCTCCATGAAGCTGGGCTACGGTCCCGCACACCGTTAGGCCGTCTTCCGCTCACGCCCCAACATCGTGCAGCCCGCCTCCAGTGGTGTCGCGACAGGCGTGAATGGAGGGACGAATGGAGACGTGTCGTCTTCAGCGATGAGAGTCGCTTCTGCCTTGGTGCCAATGATGGCCGCATGCGTGTTTGGCGCCTGCAGGTGAGCGCCACAATCAGGACTACATACGACCGAGGCACACAGGGCTAACACCCGGCATCATGGTGTGGGGAGCGATCTCCTACACTGGCCGTACACCACTGGTGATCGTCGAGGGGACACTGAATAGTGCACGGTACATCCAAACCGTCATCGAACCCATCGTTCTGCCATTCCTAGACCGGCAAGGGAACTTGCTGTTCCAACAGGACAATGCACGTCCGCATGTATCCCGTGCCACCCAACGTGCTCTAGAAGGTGTAAGTCAACTACGCTGGCCAGCATGATCTCTGGATCTGTCCCCCATTGAGCATGTTTGGGACTGGATGAAGCGTCGTCTCACGCAGTCTGCACGTCCAGCACGAACGCTGGTCCAACTGAGGTGCCAGGTGGAAATGGCATGGCAAGCCATTCCACAGGACTACATCCAGCATCTCTACGATCGTCTCCATGGGAGAATAGCAGCCTGCATTGCTGCGAAAGGTGGATATACACTGTACTAGTGCCGACATTGTGCATGCTCTGTTGCCTGTGTCTATGTGCCTGTGGTTCTGTCAGTGTGATCATGTGATGTATCTGACCCCAGGAATGTGTCAATAAAGTTTCCCCTTCCTGGGACAATGAATTCACGGTGTTCTTATTTCAATTTCCAGGATTGTATTTGGCTATAATGTATTAAAATTTCATTAACCTCGTACAAATACATCGCAAGCCATATATTTTTAAAGTGAACGTTTCCTTCCGAAGACGCCTAAAATCGCAAAATCCGTACCAGAATAAGAAAAAATATATAAATAGACTAATGTGCTGCATATAGCCTTACACAGAATAAAACAAGGAAAATATTGGTGTATCACATTTTGCGATACGTTTATCGGTTCGCTCATAATTAAAGCGTAAATTCGAGTGTACATAATAAAAATCCTATAGTATGAGTAGTCGTCAGGAACCTAATCTGATCAGTTTAAACAAAGAAAAATAAAATAAAAACAAATGATGTATACATAACATAATAATGTAATATACATAGCAGTATTACTACGAAGAACAATATGTAGTAGAGACGAACTCCGATGCAGAGGCGCTGAGTAAGTATGTCGAGCCCCGAGCTGTATTACTGCGTGAGCTAAGACCGCAGAGACCAGAATGACACCTGAGTTGCTTTGCTCAACGCTCTGGCTAGAGTCAAGAACGGTGGGGTGAGCGTTGAGCGGGCGAGTTCCGAGGGTGGGGGGAGCGGTGAATGGCCACCAGTAACCCGCTCCAAGACAAATCGTCCGTTCTGTTGCGAGCAGGTTGTTGCAAGTAGTTCTTATGTTCTCCACTAGGAGGCTCTCTGTCCTGTTGCTCGTATCAACTGCCCAGAGGGCAGGACGTGCGACTGAAACGATCGCCAACAGAGTGCGATGCTAAGTTAAGCTGCGCCAGACACTGCACGCGGCAGAGGACACACAGAGATGGCACGGCATATGTGAAACACAAAATCCAATGGGGCACTGCACAATGCAGGCAGCCAAGGTAGAAGCAGGGCAGAGGCCGGCGCCGGCTGTGTTGTGTGGCGTGCACTGTGCTCTGACCACCAGAGGCGCCGCTGATATGCTCCGTCTCTCTCTCTCTCTCTCTCTCTGCCGTGGGAAACGTTTGGAGCTACCGTTCTTTTTTTCTGAAACACTGATTGTTCACTCCTTTGAAAGATTCAACTCTATGAATTAGTTCAGGAGCGGATCCCCCATCTCTAGTACTGAAACGAACTACCATTTTTATTTAATTACTTAATTTTGTTTGGTGGACGTACCTGACCGAAATTCTGGCGTATTTTATTCTGGCGAAATTCACCGACAAAAAAGTATGTCACTGAACATTCTTCACGAAAGCGTCCTGCAAAGTTAACGAAATCTCAAAATTATTGTTAGCAACACTATTATTGCAAGACGTAACAGAGGTAGAGTATGTCAACGCATTGTTATTTCAAGCTGCGCAACAATAAGTTTAGTTATGTAGTCTTGTAGCGAGTAGCAGAGCCAATGTCGCGGTGTATTGGTCGCGATAGGCCTCGAAACTCAATTGTTGGCAGTGTAGGTACCACCTCAAATATTTGATGGGCCAGATACCGGGGATGTGCGGCCAGCTAACGTGGGCCGGTTTGCCGGCTCTCGAAGGCCAGTTTCGGCCCGCGGGCTGTAGCAAACTATCCCTGGGTTAGAGAATCGCGTCATCCCTAGCCTGGCTAATAAACGCGTACTGGAGGGTACGACTATTATGGAGAGTGATGTTTCACTCCATATTGCTACATGCGTGAAAGATCTCTTGCGCATGTAGTTTGTGAGGACCACGTGCTGAGCCGCCACTTCGTCATGTTAGGCCTCCCAGGTCCCCAGACTTCAGTCCATGTGATTATTGGTTGTTAGGCTCCCTGAAGTCGCAAGTCTACTGAGATCGTCCTATCTCATTAGTGGACTTAAACAAAATTTCCAAAATTTATAGTTTGCGTGAAGAATGGCAGCTAGCTCTAAATGCGGAAAACTGAAAGTTAATGCGGATGAGTAGGAAGAAAAAAACCTGTAATGATCGGATACAGTGTGTGACACAGTCAAGTCATTTAAATATCTGGGCATAACGCTGCAAAGCGATATGAAATGGAACGAGCGTGTAAAAACTGTGGTAGGGAAGACGAATGTTCGACTTCGATTTATTGCGAGAATTTTAGGGATGAGTTGTTCACCCGTAAAGGAGACCGCATATAGGACGCTGGTGCGACATATTCTTGAGTACTGCTCCAGTGTTTGGGACCTGTACCAGGGCGAACTGAAGGAAGACATTGAAGCAATTCAGAGGCAGGCTCCGAGATTTGTCACTGGCAAGTTTGAACAACACATTAGTGTTACGGAGATGCTTTGGAGGCTCAAATGTGAATCCCTAGAGGGAAGGCGACGTCCTTTTCGAGAAACACGGTTGAGAAAATTTAGAGAACCGGCATTTGAAGCTGAGTGTCAAACGATTCTACTGCCGCCAACATACATTTGCTCGTAAGGATCACGAAGGTAAGATACGAGAAATTAGAGCTTATACGGGGGCATATAGTCCGTCGTTTTTGCCTCGCTCTATTTGCGAGTGGGACAGGGAAGGAAATGACTAGTAGTAGTAGTAGTAAAGGGTACCCTCCGCCACGCACTGTACGGTGGCTTGAGAAGTATCTATGTAGATGTAGAGAGATGGGCAGGTGCATTGGCAGAGGGCGACACACAAATACATTAGGAAACGGGACTGGGGAGGATGTGATAGGGCAGGTGGGGTGGAAACTGTTGGATGGAGGGTGGGGGCAATACGTTACTGTAGGTTGATGCCAGGATAGTTACAGGAGCAGAGTATGTGTTGTGAAGGCATTTCCCATCTGTGCAGTTCACAAAAGTTGATGGTGGAGGGGCAGATCCAGATAGCTCAGTTAGTGAAGCAGCCACTGAAATCATGGATGTTATGTTCAGCAGCATATTGTGCCACAGGAAGGTCTACTTTGCTCTTGGCCACAATTTGGCAGTGGCCTTTCGTCGTGATGGACAGCAATATAAAAGCTGTGCAATGATTGCAGAAGAGCTAGTATGTGACATTGCTGCTTTCACAGGTGACCCAGTGCCTGATGGGGTAGCAGAAACATGTGACAGGGCTTCAGCAGGAAGAGCTGGATCGGTAGATTGGGCAGGTCTTGCACCTGGGTCTTCCAGAGGGGTATGATCCTTTTGACAAGGAGTTGGGATTGGGATTAGCATGGGGATGGAATAGTATGTTGTGATGCTTGTGTGGGCGACGAAACACCACTTTAGGAGGGTGGGAAAGATCTCAAGTAGGATGTCCCTTATTTCGTGGCATGATGATACGTAATGAAAGCCCTGGCGAAGGCTATGGTTCAGCTCCTCCAGTCCAGGGTGGTATTGAGTAACGAAGATGACTCTCCTTTACAGCTGGTTCTTGGGGTGGTGGGACAATTGGGGTGTGAGGATAAGTGGCACGGGAAGCCAGAGACTAGGCCTGAATGATAGTACCTGTCTGTGAAAGTCTAATTGAGATCTTCAGCATACTGGGCAAGGGCTTTCTTGTCCCAACACATACGCCATCGCGGGGTAGCCAGGCCGTATGGAAAGTATTTTTTGGCGTGAAAGTGATGACAACTGTCAAAATGCAGGCATAGTTGGTGGTTGGTAGGTTTTATGTGGACAGAGGTGCAGATGGAGCCATCAGAGAGGAGGTGATCTATATCTAGGAAGTTGGCACAGTTGGTTGAGGAGGACCACGTGAAGCAGATGGGAGAGAATGTGTTGAGATTGACAAGGAATGAACATAGGGTGTCTCAGCCCTGATTCTAGATCATGAAAGTATTATCAGTGAAACTGAACCAGGTAAGGGTAGGAAGGTCTCTTCTAGATGGCTCATAAATCGGTTGGCATGGGATGGTGCTATGTGGGTGTTCATGGCTGTGCTGCAAATCTTCCCTTCAAAGCAGAAGCAGTGGCGGTCTGGGCTGCCATTTCATTTCATAGCAGAATCGCTCTGGTCATCAATCACGGCAACCTACGGCACAGTACGTCGACGGTCCTCTACGTCCTGTTTTGTTAACTCTTCATGGTAAACTATCCTGCAAACACAATTCCCGCACGCACACGGTGAGAGTTTTTTACTGCTTGTCTTCCTGCTCGTCAAACGCTACCTTACCCAGCAAGATCGGCAAAACTTCGTAAGAGGTATGTGGTGCCTGCGATATGTAAGCTATAATAGAATCTGAGACTAAAGAGCAGTGTTGACTACAGTACGAACTGTGTAGCAGTAGCAGTAAGTTGTTGCTAGCGAGCAGTCGCCTGTCAGTCCTGTCTGGTGTATCGTGTTGGCTGGGCTGATCGCGGTGCAGCGATGCCGGAGCCTGAGTATTATTGTATAAGGTAAAAAGCAGCCTCGCGCATATCTAGTAATGTTATGTAAAGTGCCATGTAAATCTTTTAAAAAAGTCCTAATAATAATCTTCGTGATATAAAGTAATTTCTAAAAAACATTCATTTCAATTTAAAGAATTTACTAATTTCTTCAATCCATGATCATTCCTATTGTTACAAAAGAAAAATCAGCTGCTTCCTTTCATAAATGACAAATCTATCGCCCAGCATTGCACAGAGCTGTCCCGGAAAATTTTTATATAAGAGCAGATATATTCGCCGTTTTTATTGAGGTAAGATTTTTTTCCTTTTTTTATTCAGAATGATCTTACAGGGGCATGACGCAGCGCTGCTGTCGTCCAAATTCTACCAGGTTACTGAATTTATTTTTTATTACGAGGTTTAGGAATTTTTCTGTTTCGAGCTTACATTAAATGGGAAACAAATTTTGTGTGGAGGTTAAATGTGAATGCATTTCTGTACGGAGATTACAAATGGGAACCAATTTTGTTCTGAGGTTACACAAAAATTAGAATCACTATCAATAATAATTATTATATTTTATTACAATTTATATATTTTTTTGTGTGGGGAGGTTACAACTTCTATCAGTCAATGGTCAACCAAATAACTGGTTGCATAAGGGCCAGAGGTAGACTAACACTGCCGACATATTCAATTTGTGAAGCTCTCTCTCTCGAATAAATCATACAGTACACGTGACATTGTAATCATTTGTTAGTCTGTACATGTAAATCACATCTTTTTGTCTTAGAGTGTATTTAGTTTCTCAACGTGCAAGGAATGTTTCCTGAAATTTTGGCCTTACCTTTTCGTTACACCCTGTGTAGTATAGTAGAAAAAATACTTGCTTACATTTGCAGGTGATTTCGGGATGCACAGGACGTGAAATATAGTATACAGAACTGCCTTCACTGGCCTGGTACGTTAATACGGATGTGTAGAAAAAACAAACCCGCAATGTTCGGATACAGTACTAGTAGGATCCTGTTTCACACAGTCACGTCGTTTATCTGGACGTAACGTTGCAAAGCGATATGAAACGGAGGGAGCATTTGAGGACTGTGGGAGGGAAGGCGTACGATCGACTTCCATTTATTGGAAGAATTTTCGGAAAGTGTAGTTCATCTGTAAAGAAGACAGCATACAGGTCACTGGTGGGACCTATTCTTGCGTAATACTAGATTGTTTGGGATCCGTACCAGCTCAGATTAAAGGAAGTAATTCAGAGATGGTTTGCTAGGTATGTTACCGATAGGTTCGATAAACACTTGTTACGGAGATGCTTCAGGAATTCAAATGATGGGAATCTCTGGATACAATGCGACGTTCTTTTCGAGGAACACTGTTGAGAAAATATAGAGAACAGGCATTTGAAGCTGCATGCCGAACGATTCTACTGCCACCAATATACATTGCGCGTTAGGACCACGAAGGTAAGGTATGATAAATTAGGGCTCACACAGAGGCATACAGATAGTCATTTTTCCCTCGCTCTGTTTGCCAGTGAAGTAGGAAAGGTAGTGGTACAGGGTGCCGTCCGCCACGCGCCGTGCGGAGGTTTACGGAGCACCTATGTAGATGTAGATGTGTTGCGTCCATGTTGACGTCGGGCAAACCACAGTCGACGGGCCTTTTCTGCTGCCACGTGAAGGGAAGCCGCAACAATTTTCGCTGTACTGTCAGGCCATGGCGTTTCATATTTCGTCACAATGACCGTGTGAATACACTTCTTGCTGGAAACAAGCCCATTTCCTGGCTCAAGGAAGGTGACATGATCGTACGATCCTGCATTGCCACGCTAATAATACACTACAGCAAAAAATTAGTACACGTAGAAAGACTACGCCCATTTTGATCCGATGACGGAATATGTCACCTGGGGGATAGAAGATGTTCTCACAAAGGTTTCAAAGTCGTCCGCCGCCAGATATCGTGGTGGCATAGCTACCAGAGCGCCGTGAATGTCTACCCTTTAACTGGGAATGCTCACAGACAGAAGACTCAGTGTGGTGCAAACGTGTGAAGCAAGCTGGCAACAATACAATGGAGACTCACTCGTGCTTCCTAAAGGCAAGTGAGCGACCTTGAAAGGGGTAATGTTGTGGCCTTCAGGAATGACAGGAATTGCCACACAAGCTGGACGTGCTGCGACAGTTGTTGAATTATTAGTCCTGTAAAAACAAGGACCAAAAATAGGCCCAAATCTAATGGATATTCTTCGAGCGTGATAAACAGTTTATTACTGTGTGTAAATAAATGAGTAAAATGATGTGAAACTATATGTAAGCGAAAGATTCAATTAAGTGTTAACGATTCATCTTTGCACAGCAATTACATGTAATTAATTTTTGTTCTCTATGGAGCAAGAGACGCATTTCCATCTCTTGTCTGGAGTAAAAAGTGAATGTTTACTCTCGTAAGTGTCGGTCATGTTTTTGTACGTTAATTGAATAATTGGATTTTTCTTAAGCAGCTGTCTCATTATTTCGATGCCTCCCCTTAGTCCATCCTTGTCATATTGGATATTTTTATTACGTGTTTTTAAAGTAATGTTTCAGGATTCATTGTAGAGATGTTGCGCGAACATCGTTGGGTGGCCTAACAAACAAACATTGATAGTGTTCATTCGTCCTTTAGTCCATCCTTTCAAATCCATACGCCCCTGAGATCATTTTTCCGGTCTTTTCTATTCGCGATCCGAGCTATGTTTTCACGCGAAAGGCGTACTGTTTCAGATCGGTCATTAGCCGCCTAACAGTGTCGCCATGCAGCAGTTGGTTGGTTTGGACCTGTGATACAGCTGGAGTGCAAAAATCATCACAGTTATATAATGGAGTAAAACAACTGCGGAAATTCATCTGTTTTTTTTTTTATTTTATTCTGCAGAAGTAGAGCCTCAAGCGAAGCATTACAATAAATTATGGTGTTTCACTTTCAACCAGCACGAATTCATACCAGTATTTTCAAAAGATATAAATTACGTAAAATAAGTAAAAGGAAACACTATACTGTGCAACGATGCAGATCGTACAGCTACCACAGCACAGATAAAAGGCTTGTGAGGCCAGGCATGCGCACCGGTTATTAGCAGTGGTATTGTGGGCGCATACACTTCTAGCCCGTCTGCCACTCACGCAACATCGACGTGCACTGCTCGACTGGTATCGACTTGGAAGATGTAATGGCGCGCCGTTGCCTTCACTGATGAACGCCGATTCTGCCTGCAAGCAAGCGATGGTCGTTTGCATGTATGACGTGGACCTGCTGAGCGCTCTCTCATAGATCGCATTCGCCCAAGGCACAGGCCTTAAGCCCTATTACACAATGCGCCTAAAGCGCACACCTATGGACCAGCGCCCCAAACGCGCATACCTGTAACTGCAAGCTGGTTCAAGTAGACCTATTGCACCATCCTCACGGGATGTATCTGGTGCAAATGCGCAGGAGACGGTAAAACGCGCGAAACACAAATAGAACCGTCTTATCTCTTGTAAAATCGTTTGTTCTACCGCGCGAAACACAAGGGAGACCGTGTGACATATTGGAGCGTCATCCGTTCAAATTATTTATGTGACTTCAAGGTTCCTGTTTAATAAGAAATTGTTTTTTTATCATTATTTACTGAGTTTTTGTTATTCTATTATGTAGGTTACTTCTGTCCGAATTATAGACTCAACATTCAGTTTTATATTACTACACTTGGCTACACAGGTACATGTGTATCTAAATTTACATTTGCGCTCGGAGGACCCACTGTTTTTGGAGTTATTGCCCTGGCAGCGACAGTAAATCTTCGGATTAAGGCAGAACGATGACGAAAACGAAAAGCCAGACGTTGTTGAGTTCGACCCAGGCTTAAGGGGAGCCAGAGGTGGTCAAATCCAAAAAATTACGATTTTTTTTTTTTTTTCTACCGAAACACTCGTCCTAGAAGTGGAGTTATTACCATTTTCCCCCACGCCTGCAGAGGAAATGGGCGGCCGCTGAATGTATCTAACACCCTCTCGTGACTTCCTGGCGAACTGCTTGGGATTTTCTCGGCCTGTTACGCATACAGCGACTTATGTTACGCATACAGCGAGTGTGCAAGGGTTGGCTACATTGTTTTCTGTGACAAATGAAGCGCTAAGAGCGCGGAACATCGTCTCTTTGCTGTTTACCGTTTCGAATTAGTTCAGTGTTGCGCCTGTTGTTGGCAGTATTATACTTCTTGTGTAAAGTGTTGTTCTGGTTACAATGCCACGTTTTAGTAACCGTGTATATCTACATCTACATCTACATTTATACTCCGCAAGCCACCCAACGGTGTGTGGCGGAGGGCACTTTACGTGCCACTGTCATTACCTCCCTTTCCTGTTCCAGTCGCGTATGGTTCGCAGGAAGAACGACTGTCTGAAAGCCTCCGTGCGCGCTCTAATCTCTCTAATTTTACATTCGTGATCTCCTCGGGAGGTATAAGTAGGGGGAAGCAATATATTCGATACCTCATCCAGAAACGCACCCTCTCGAAACCTGACGAGCAAGCTACACCGCGATGCAGAGCGCCTCTCTTGCAGAGTCTGCCACTTGAGTTTGTTAAACATCTCCGTAACGCTATCACGGTTACCAAATAACCCTGTGACGAAACGCGCCGCTCTTCTTTGGATCTTCTCTATCTCCTCCATCAACCCGATCTGGTACGGAATGGATAAGAAGAGGAAGAACATACGGAAAAGAAAATTAACACTAATACCAATTTGCAATACTACAATTACTGAAACAGTGTGTTCTTCTGCTAAGCAACACATGGCCAGCCATAGCCCTTCTAGCAAGAAGCTGACTGGTGGAAGTGACAGATTTCGTGAATATGTTAGTGACAGTGATGATATTAACGAAGTACTGAATATTGGATTATTATCTTCTGTGCTGAAAGAAAGTGTTCTGTGCAAAATGTGTTCAAGTGTAGGAGTGGGACTAGAGATAACAAAGCACTTTGGTTTAGCTTGTGAGACGAAGATAATCTGTGCATGTTGCAAGTATCAAGTGATTTTCTACAATTCACATGCCAGTCTCTTTGGTGAAAATGGACGATCTAGAGTGTTTGATGTGAATGTTCGAATTGTGTATGGTCTTTGATCCATTGCAAAAGGGTCTGCTGCTGGTAAACTGTTTTGTGGTATTATCAACTTGCCATCGCCTCCAAGCAAATTTGGGTACTACTGTGAACTGGTAGGATCCTCTGTTGAAGATGTGGCTTTGAAAACCATGAAGGAAGCATGATCTCTGTAGAAATGAACGGTGGTTCTAGGGATTTGGTAGTGGCATTAGATGGTTCCTGTCAAAAGATGGGTCATAAATCGCTGAATGGGGTTGTAACTGCTACTTGTGGTGATAGTGCAAAGGTGATAGATGTTGCAATATTATCAAAACATTGTAGGTGCAAAAATAAAATCAAAGGAGAGCACAGTGGAACCTGTGAGGCAAATTTTAGTGGATCAAGTGGAGCAATGGAAGTGGATGGAGTGAAACAAATTTTTGAATGTTCAGTTCCCAGATACAATGTTAGGTACAAATACTACCTTGGGGATGGTGACTCCAAAGGTTTCAAGACTATAGAGGAACTGAAACCATATGGAAATGAATTTGTAGTTGAAAAGTTGGAATGCATTGGGCATGTGCAAAAGCGTATGGGTGCACAGCTACGAAGGCTCAAACAAACTTTGGGTTCAGGTAAGCTCAGTGATGGAAAGACAATAGGAGGGAGAGGCAGGAGTGCGACAAGCTGCAACTCACGTTCACTTTTGGTGTTTCTGGAGGGGACGCTAACCAGCGTTCGGTACGTGCAGAATATTGTTGAATCTTTTGCCGTTCTTGCAACAATGAGGTGATGTTTTGTTCCAACAGGATAATGCTTGCCCACACATTTATCATGAAACTCAGCGTGCTCTGCAAGATGTGCGGCAACTTCACTGGCCACCACGATATCCGGACTTGTCTCCAATTGAATACATCTGGGTAAGGGTGGGACGAGAAGTGCCTCGTACGACTTGTCAACCAACAACTTTTCAGAACTACGTGGAAAGGTTTAGCACGAGTGACATAACGTGTCCCAGGGCAACATTTATCATCTGTACGATCGAGTTGATGCCAGAGTCAGCTCCTGCACCCGTACAGGCTACTCCACATACTAATACGGCTGTTTCAGCATAGGTCAATAACTGGTATCTCAGAACCGTTTATGCTATTGATCTGTAAACGTAATCACTTCATGTACTCCATATGCACTCTTGGAATAATAACTATTCAACTTATACCTGAAACTGAAGCGGTTCGTGTCTTACATATTTTACATTTCAACTGAAAGCCTCATTAAAAAGGAACGCGCGATAGCGTACACCTCGTCTCGTGAACACTATACAGCGTAAATTTCAGTGCTCAAGTAGCGGAAAGTTTCATGAGCTAAATACTGTGCTGATCTTACCTTCTATGCCTTTAAGACATCAGGAACACAAAAGAAAAGAGCTGATACTTTACATGAAATTTACTGAGTCTGAAGTGCGAAGAAGTTGCAACGAACGATACACCAGACTGCGCTATATCCGACAAAAATTGTTTTCCTTATTATTAATAAAGTCATGTACGTTGTGTAGTATGCCGATGGTTAACTACTGTCCCTTGGAACGTAAATGGCAAATTAACGTAGATATAGATAGCTGATTTTTTGGTTTCGCACCGCGAGTTGGCGACGTACATTTGGGTTCCAAACACGGGGAAGAAATTCAGCCGGTCGACTGTACGTTGTTCTGAGTCCACTGCGGGCATTCGCCTTTGCGCGCCGATTACAGGGAGTCGCCTGGGGACTTTGAATACAGTTGTGAAATTTCGTAATTCATCAGTCTGTCGACTGGTTTGATACTGGCTTTCATCTTCTTCTACCTAGTGCTAATGTTTTCGTCTATATGTAACCACTACAACTAACGTCGTCTGCAATCTAATTCATACAGTCTTATCTCTTTCAGTCCCCTCTGTTTTTCGACCGTCCACTCCACCTTGAAGCGCCATGGATGTCGTAGGAGAGGTTCAAGGATGTCGTAGCAGAGGACCAACTATCTTGTCCTTCTGCTGAGGGCACCCCAGGCTGATGTCCTCTTCTACTCTTTTCAGTAATTCTTCATTTTCTATTTTATCTGTCCACATAATTTTTAAAATTCTTCGGTAGCACCACATTTCAAATGCTTCTGTTTACTTTTCCTTCTCCAAATGTTTATGTTCCATGATTCACTGTCAACAATGTTTCGTTTCACTCTTCAAGTACTTCTTCCTCAGTTCCATGTTATTATCTGATATCAGTATTTGTCTTTTACTGCAGAATGCTTTCGGCGCCTGTGTCGACTTACTATTGTCTTCTTTACTTCAGCCATCCTGCATAGTATTACTTCTCTGGCAGGGGCATTCATCGCTATTTCCACTACAGCGTCGCGCCCAGTCATCCTGTTACACTCCTCTTCTGGTACTCATCGTCTACTTCTCTGGTTTTATCACTGAGCAGTATTCTGAACTAAATATCCTATCACTCATTTCAGCGGGTGCCAGTTTCCTTTCACCCGGCTGGAAAGGCCATGTCGTCTGCAGATCTTACAGCAGAAGATTGAGTAATGACTTATATAGGCATCTCAGACTTCGTTTTACCACTGCCCACTTCCTCAGCTAATAACTGCTTTCAGACAGGCTACCTAAACATGGGAGAGAAACGTCTCCATGAACAGCAGCAATATACTGTATGTGACGTGCCTGGTGTAGGCTAAGCGTTGGGTAATGGCACAATTCTTCAATCCTGGAGCACATCCTGTGGCTACCACCCAGGTACAGTCTCGTTCGAAGGAACACGAGGTACTGTTCCCATTTAGTCAGCTTCACGACGCTACGTCTCAACACTTCGAAATGATGCAGTTGTAAAACAAACAAGGATTTTTTCCGTCTTGCCTACATCGAATTTGCGCTCCATTGTTACTTAGACAGCCCACGCCATTATGTACAAATCCCATAAGCATTTGGACGTATTTGGACCACATAATTCGTACACTAATAAGTATCTGTCCCCTCGAGTCGTTTTGGTGTTCCTGTTATATTACGAGTCACCGTGGTACAGGAGTAGGGTCTTCGACTAGTAATCAAAGCCTTGGGCATTGACCAATCATTAAATTTGGAATAAAAATCACCGTCCATGGTGACAGAAGACTGTCAGTGTAAGGAGTAACCCCCATTCTGCCAAACGCACTGTCAAAGAGGCCAGAGGAACGTACAGATGTTCTTGGCAGCTTCTTGCTCTTGATGTGCAAAACTACCTCTACAGAAGTAAAGATTCACGCAGCACGAGTCGGAAGGCAATGTAAGTTATTGCATTAAACACACTTAATGAGTGTCCACAGGATCTATACCCTGTAATTGACGAGGTCTCATGATGTTCTCTCCATTGGGAAAATATTCTGGATTTTTCTCCTGTTCTGATCTCAGGAAGTCAAGCTATAGCGGGTTAAAGTGAAATGAAGTGCAAAGCAGATAAGTATTACTCGTCATGCGAATGTAGGAATTCGACTTGTCATGGACAGGAAGGTAGGGCATTGAGTGAGCTACTGTGAACAATTAAGTGATGGGATTATTCTCATCAGAAAAGACAGAAAACCAACGGCAATAACAATTTTCAGGTATAGATGCCGACATCACAGGCCGAGAAC